>NW_009942172.1:168943-193091 GCF_000696875.1 Nestor notabilis | reverse complement strand
AGGGAAAGACACCTTATGTTACAGAAATGAGACGCTGATGTTGACTGTAAAGGCAGATGAAGTTTATCTTCTATTTTCAACCACTGCATGCTAAGATCTCATTCTAACTCTTACAGAGGAAGCATCTTCACAATGTCAAAATAGTAGCCATGGTAGAACAATGTTAAAAATATATCAACCCATATTTTTCATTCTATGTCCGCAGACTATTAGAAGAAAAAAATACATGCTCTCTTTGATAATTGCCACTGAGGCCAAAATAATGTTTTATTTTTCCCTCATGTTGTTTTGCAAATTATCTCTTCTGTTTTCTCTTGCATCAGATGATTAACTCAAAATGTGCTTCTACACTTTACTGCAGAGATATTAGTTGAAGAATATCCAGTATTGGCCATTCAGGAATGTGCTTTCATTCATTTCAGATAGCAGACATCCCTTTACGTCATAAACAGTCATAGTCAACACTGTTAATGGGGTCTACATTAATAAGATTCACTTTATGAAAAAGCTACCAGACTATGATTTATTTTATTTATTAATATTTTTATGGAGTCTATTTTCATTCAGGTCTTCAGCAGTGAATAAAGGAAGGAGCTATCGATTACCTACAGAAAGGTTTCTAATAGCTTCAATTAGAAAAATCTTCCTTTGTTGAAATGACAAATCATATTCCTGGAAAATTTCCTACCTCTTTGGGTTTTGTCTGCAAGTTAATTTATCAGTTGGCATACCATGGGGTCCAAACCTACTTTTACTGAAGTAAGTAGGAACTTTGGCATTAGTTTCAACAGGAGCAGATGCACGCCCCTAATGAGGTGTGTCATGGAAATGGTGTATATACAAAAAAACCTGGACACAGTCAGCATGAAAAACACTGAAGAAGAAGGATTTCTCAGAATCCCAGAGTATGTGAACAATGTGTTGCGGTGACATTTAAGCATTGACAAGAAAAGAGAAGAGATCAAGTGGAAGAATAGAACTAGACAAGAAGATATTGTCACACTGGAACAATTCGTCTCGTGCTTCAAAAAGTTTATAAAATCCTTGAATAGGGAGGGAAAGGGCATCATGATAAATGGGAGCACCTAAGCCACATTAGATCAGCTGTTAACACAATCATCTTTGCGAAAATCCCTGAAGACCTTGAAGCACTGATGAGAGAATTAATCATGAAGAGTATGGCTTGAGCAATTAGGATAGGAAAAGCTGAGTTGTCCTCAGTGAAACTTGACCCCCAGCCTTCACCCTGTATTGAAATCAAGTATGACCCAAACCTTTGCTGAAGTATGAAAATAGGCAAAGGAAGTTTTTCCACATCATTATTTCTCATTTTATTCACCGTATCCAGTATAGTGTGCTGTGGATAATATCAGACTGGTATCAACTAAAATAGCACCAGAACAGCAAGACACTATGACTTTATCAGCCAGTATTGCATCCACAGTAATTAGCCCTGCTTCCTGGAGGTGAGAAAGGGCACGTTAATGAGGCTGAGTGCAGTGTTGCACTAATCCCTTGGAGCCAATTCTGTGAACCAAGCAAGGCACTTGCTTTGCATTGTTCTGATCCCATGGTGTTAACTGGGGTGTCTCCAGTATAGCGAGGTCTAGGACACAGCAAGGCTGGTGCATGTGCATCCTGGACAATGCATGTGCTAGGATACTGCAGGAGAGCTTGTGGTAGGAGTTCCACGCATTCAGGAGAAAGAGGGACAAAGTAGAAGAAGAGGAAAAACGTGTGCACCTGCATCTGCCATCTTACTGCAAGTTATGTGTTTCAGCCATGGGTGAGATATCTTATGCAGAAGACAGGGGAAAAGAAATGTAGAGGCTGCTGGGTACACCACTGTTTCTCCTGTTGATCAGCGCAAAGTTTATTTCCCAGTTGTGATGAAAGGACCAGGCTTGTTTTGCCAGAAAGTGCTATTGACTGTGTGATGACTGCAAGGACTACTCTTGTCCTGCTTCCCTGGCTGTCTGAGGCAAGAGTGGGTGTTTGCTCTGCCAGAGCCAAGCTATGCCTTGTGTTTAAAAGCAGAGGCGTTCTGTGGTCTGGGCTTGAAAGGGTTTTCACACATTTGACAGTGGGTTTAGGGTTTTTTGCCAAATGTGGCTCTGAGTCTGGAATGAATCCTAGAGGGGCATCTTTGTTGGACATAACTACTGTTTTCCTACCTACTTTGAGTGTTTTATCTTGGCCACAAACTGAAGCACATATAATGAGGAAAGGAACATCACTCATTATTTGTCTTCTTGATTGGCAGAGTTGCATGGGTGAAGGCAGATGTGGATCTCTTGGGATGCTGCAGCTATCATGGCAGGAAATTTTTCCAGTCAGATACTCGAATGAGATCTGGGAGATGAATGTAATTTGTCTCTAGTTTTATTTTTAGTGATTTCACTTTTCTGGCTTAAGTATTTCATTCCCTTTTATTGTCAAGATTTATTACCAGCACTGTTGTGAAGTGCAGCCAGTTCCAGTCCTCCAACTCCTTCTTCCTAAACTTAATTTTTGTCAATGGAATAGTTTCCTGTAAAACATCTAATTGTTGGCTTATTGGCAGATTACGTCCAAGAGCTTTTTTAAAACTGGCTAAGGCCAGCACCAAATAAGTGGTTGGTGCCAAGTCCCTTAGCTGCTGATGGAATAAATGAGAATTTCATTTGTTTCAGAGCTGACTGCATTTTTGGACAGTGAAAACTTAAGAACATTAAGTTCCTAGTTCCTAGCTACAGTATTGGTACTTGTGTTTCTATAGCTCCATCCTTTGACATCTTTAATACATTTATTGACATAACTTTCCTGTTGGGTAGGAAATGCTGTTATCATTATTTTTCAAGTGGGAACCACAATCCCAAGAAAATATAGCATGTTTATATTAGAAAAGTACATATGCAGGAGAAGAGGCAACTGTCCCTAGAGGGGACAGTAAGTTATACAGGAGCACTTTTCGGTAATGAACTTTTTATTGAGCCTGCTGAGAGATATGCTAGACTGAAAAATAGGTAAGTCCATGCTATATTTTTGCATCTATACCAGGAGATTGTTTTTCATAACAAATCCTTGGAGGAAATCAGACTTCAGCCAAAATATCTTTCCAAGCCATGGTACATGGGATGGAGAACAAGGCAGATCTGAGATGAGAATCTCTGGAGGTGAGTCCTTTCCCCCATAGCCCTCCATAACTAGGATTTCCCTTCTTGCAGACAAACACGTCTGCAAAAACAATTACTACAACCATTCCTGTTGAAAACAGTGACTTCTACTGAGTAATATTTGAGTCCAAAATACTGATAGGAACATTTTTGTCTTCCTTTCATGAAGACAGCATTTCCAGGACCTCTGTATTTGCCACCAGCTGGCATGTTTTTTTTCTGTACATGTTCTTTGAAAGTAGGAAACACACCACACTGATTAAGGGTAGACTGTGATGAACATCTTAACTCCAGACACACAGTGTTTCCCTGTAATGGGTAAAAAATTCACATTTTAAACTATGCCTTAGGGGGAGGTTCAGCTCCTCACCTATGCCTAAAATTTATTGCTCAAACTTGTATTTAATGTGAATTTTAAATTATTCTCTACTCTAAAGGAAATGAATAAAGAATAAAAAAAGGGAAAAACATATGGGGTTTACTCTAGTTGTGAGTTATATCAAAATACAAATTTTTGTGTGTTTTCTTCGTTTATGTACAAATGTCACCTAATTCTTTGATGAAAGCTCATTTTAAGTATTTATTTTCCTTTAGATTTATTCTCACCCCTCCAAAATGCAAACAAAAAGGTTAAGAAGTGAAGTTTAACTTGTGTGTTCCTGAGTTTTCTTTAAAAGTCATGCTAGAGCTACCAGGACGATGAGTTATTGGTTGTCAATAAAGTAAATATTGATTGTAATCTTCCAAAATTCATCCTTCATACGTGTGTAAAAACAGAATATGCTGTGAACTGCAGAACAAAATTAATTACTTTGTCCCTGAGGGAAGAGCAGATAATTACCAAATAACATTTCCATCAAAGCAGTAGATAAGTCCTGAGTGTTACATGAGGCAAATTCTGCATTCTTATGAAATGAATAAACTTGTCAGTACTCTTGCACAAATTAAACCTTGTAACATTTCAGTAAAAATCCTATTAGGAATGTCCTCATTTTTATAATTAATTTGAATTTCTTTAAGGGCAAAGGAAAGTAGATGTTGGAAAGAGTAAGCATATATGCACAAATCTTGTGCTCTCTTGTGGATATTTTTAACAGATTGTTTTTATATTGTTATGTTTTCAGGATTCTTTTATCACTTGATGATCAATACAGTTTTAAAGACTTCCTGTTGCTGAGGTCTGTACTAGGATGTTTGCAATATGCATTTTGGAAAGCACTAACGTAGTGAAAGGATAATTCATGCTTTGCACTAATTCCCTCTTATCTATTGACATAAATTACAGCTTTGAGAGAAGGGAATGCTTGAAGCTCTCATTATTTTATGTACCAGCCTGCACTCAAAGAACAGGGGAGATTTTGCAGCTAACATTTTGAAGGAAATACGACCTGTTTTAGTGAAACTTATGCTACCCTCCAGAATTCAGTGGTGATGACTTCTGCCAGTGAACAAATACTTCACTGGCAATCATTTGTGCAAAGTCTATTCACTGTTTTAGAATGCTGCACTTTCTATTGGAAGAGGTTGAATTATTTATTGAAAATAAACTAGCCAGCAAATGTAGCTTTTTTTGCCTTGTTTGCAAGTTAAGATCTGATTCTGGATTCCATGAGCGTATTTGTTATTCTGAAGCCTTTTCCAATAAAATGAAATATTTTGCTCTGCAAACTGTCTACTAACTGTTTGTGGTACAGGACCAGTCACTTCCATAGTGCATGGCATAATTGCTGCCTAACTTTAACTCAACTGAACAGAAGTATAAATGCATTTCCCAATCCACCTACCTCCATGTGTCTGAATGATGGGAAGTCAGACTCCTTGTCAAGAAAAGGAAACGTCACTCACAACTTCACAATATGACCTTTCCTCTAAGAGTTTTAATGAACAGTGAAATCACCAACCATGCAAACATCTGAAGTGGCATTTGGTTGGTGTTTGAATGACCACCTCAGGGCTAGGTTGTAAGGGCACTTACTTTGTGTCGACTAATGCAGACTTCCTCAGCTACGAAATTCCACTGCCTCATCTGATGAGGCTTTGTGGTGAACAGGCTGAAAATGCATCTAGAGGGGAAGAGGACAAATACGCTGGCCTACTTGCCTCCTGCTGCTGCAAGAAGCAGATGTTATTTCCCTGCCCTTTCCCCTGTTCTGGAGCTGGAATCAGGGTCTCAGGACTTGGGAGGTTTCCCACTCAAGAATTATGAAATTGTCAGGAGAAAAATGCAGACTGAGAAAAACAGAGCATGGGAGAATGAGTAGATCAGAAGGATATTTCGAGAATATCTTTTGCAAGTCTGTGGGAACAAGCTCTGCTTTTGCTCCAACATGACTGTAAGCTTTGAGGATGTGGCTAGTCCAGTGCTGAAGCCAAGAAAATACATTCTGTTATTAAAAAAGACAGTAGCAGCAGCAGCTGTCTTGGAGTCCAGACAGCGTGAGTTCCTATCTGTTCTCAAAAGACTACAGAACAGGACCATGGGAGCAGTAACCATGTCTCTGGTGTAAGCAGGACTTAGACCTGAATGCGCTTTCTTGTATGTGTACTGGAAAGATGAACTCTAATGTTGGAAGGAAAAAGAAGACGTAGGAGACGAAGGTTGGCCATGTATTTTGAGAACTTAGAGAAGCTGGAAGAAGTGAACATCTTTTTTGGTCCTCTGGACTTGGCTCCTATCATAGTGTAGAGTTACTTTTCTGTACATGCTGTCTTGGTGCAGAGGTCTCCAGAGGAATGAGAAAGGTCTAGCATCTATTTCCATTGCCTGGATCAGAAGCACGGATGTGCTGTTAAAATAAAAATGGTGGGTCTGGTGTGGGTGAAGGGAAGGAACAGAGCCAGCAAATGTTACTTTTTCCCTTTCATTCTTGTCTTCTGGGTGCAAACCTGAGCAAACAAGAAAAAACACTGCCTGCCCAGCTGAACATGGATGGTTCCTGTGAGAAGAAAGGGCAGAAGCTGCAGGAGTTTGCTGGAGGCAATTTTCAGTCAGTTCAGGAGCCGAACTTGCCTCCAGCATAGCTCTGCTGTGAGATTGTGTTGTGCAGTCACTCTAATGTGACAGAATAGGAGGGGGGGGGGGGGGAATGGGGAAAGCTGTTTATAGAAAAGTATTCTTTTTCTGTGGACAACTTGGCAGGTATTTCTTCTGGGGGTTAGCAATTGTTTAGCCATAATACATGGTAGAGTAATATAACCTAACCTAAGCGTACCGAGTTTGTGACAACAGATATGTTTTAGGCAACCACATCTTAGTTTGAGATAATTCAAGAAGGGAAACATATAATCAGACACATCCTCTGAAAGCTGCAGCAATGGTCATACGTTATAGAGTGCAGCGTTATAGTTCTCAGGCCACTGTTTGGTCCAAGCTCAACCAAGACTATATGGGACAGTTACTTTTGGCTGGGATTTTTGGCAGTGAAGTGCTTGTTTATTCAGTAGTGCAGCTACAGCTAGGAAGATTGAAAGCATCTTTAGGCAACAAAACATACGGTTTAGGAATTTTATGCATCCCAGATGGAATGGTGGATATTGAGCAAGTCGATCCTGGTGTCCTCCCTCTGTTCTCTCTCAGGATATTTGTATACAGAAGATTACAGTCGAATATCATGTGAGTGATCTTCCTAGCCAGGATCTTTAAGCCAGGAATGTGTGCACATGAAGGTCTTTAAGGGAATAAGGAAGGAAATAATTCCATGTTGAAGGAGAAGACTGGGAGTCAGACAAATTTGCAAAAAGCTTGAAGACAAAAACAAGCGCATTCTTCTCTGCTCTGTCTGAAGTGTGTAATGGAAAGCATTATGAAGGGGGCATTGAAGAACACACAATTTTGTGAGATCTGCTGTGGCAGAGGAACCAAGCCACTGAGCTTCAAAACCAGGGAAGAAGGTGGTGAACCCAGGCTTTAGCTAAATACAAAGCTGAATTCCTTCCTCATCTTAGAACCCTGGTAAATATTGCTGTTTCACTGACAGGATCATTGGTCAAAAACTATGATGGTCTGAGAACACTTTAGGATTATTACAGCAATGTGTTTTAGGAGTAAGCCAACTCAATTTTCCAAAACCATTTCTTCCAGTATCACAGGAGTGACAGAGAGGATCAGGATTCCTGTGTATGACTGACAGAGATTCCTCAGCTCTGTTGTAGGTGAAGGATGCAACTTCATTTGAGGCAAACAGTTGACAGCAGAATTACATTTTCAGTTTTATTGAGCCCCTCTGTATGGTTTTCAATTATGTCTTTGGTAGTGGCATCTTACCATGATTTTTTATTACAACATAATAGCAGTTGATATGACTTAGAACTACTTTTTACTCTGCTTATACTCATGAAGAATGAGATTTTCATGGACTCAAACAGAATGATACTTTATTTTCAGATTTGACCAGAAAGTATTGTAAAGCTCAGTGAGAATAAACACAATTATTCATACTCTGTTTTAGCTGTAATTTGGAAAATCTCTACCATATTCTTATAGACTCATAGAATGGTTTGGGTTGGAAAGGACCTTAAGATCATCTAGTTCCAACCCCCCTGCCATGGGCAGGGACTCCTCACGCTAGACCATGTTGCCCAAGGCTCTGTCAACCTGGCTGAGTTTTCTCAGAAGCTCCTTATCCATCCATGGAGGCCTCCTGGCCTTCTTGCCCCATTTCCTTCTTGTCAGGATGCAATGCTTCTGAGCTTGGAGAAGATGATCCTTGAATATCAACCTGCAGTCTTGGGCCACCCTGCCCTCTAGGGCTTTATCGCATGGAACCTTACTAAGCAAGTTCCTGAAAAGGCCAAAATCTACTCTCTTGAAGTCAGAGTAGTGATTAATAGATGAATTAAACAAAATTATTAGTGGTGGACTTGGCAGTGCTAGCTTAATGGTTGGACTCAAAGATCTTAAAGGTCTTTTCCAACCTAAATAATTCTATGATTCTATGATGATTTATTGTTATTATTATTATTATTATCCAGTTTGAAAATGGGAAATATATTCCTGTTATATAAAGTTTTGGCCATATAGTGGAGAACATAAACAAATGCCATCAGCCTCAGGTGATTATTCCTACCGTATAAATAATATTATGATAAATTCATTGGGTGTTATCTCTAATGAATAATTCAGACAGTTACAGCTATAATGAAGAATGTAGTGGATACTCCTCTACTGAACATGTATTTTGAGGTGTCTGTTACAACACCCTAGGCAAAATTTTACCGATCTGGTTTTATTTCTCAGGGCATTTGGTCATGAAATCTTCGGTACATATATATATAGGGGAGACAGAAATGGAATTGGTTGATACCTGTTTTTTTTTTTTGCCAATGTACATTAATCTGCTTTATTTGATTTGGCAGTGAAGCATTGTGAAGAATGATATACTTGAAATATTAAACATTTTGCTAGATGCCTGATCTTGCAGTCCCTCTCTGTCCTGAACTAATTCACTTTGATGTCCATGTGATTTTTGCACGCAACATAATTGCATGATCAGGCCCTAAATTTTTAACTATTTGTTATACCAATAACAGAAAAACCACACAGAGATAATTGACCTTAACTTCTCAGACATGCGCGTCTCTTTATCTTGCCATGTACAACATCCAAGATGGTTAAATCTTTTCCCTTGCAAAAGCAACAAGAAGGACTGATACTTGAGTGGATTCTGGAAGCAAAGTGACTGCAGCGCCAAATGTGGGCCGTGAGTCTGTTGATGGCACACAATCTATGATAAGAAAGGCATGCTTGTCTTATTAATTATTTATATCTGGAATGTATTTATAATGTTCTAGCAGAGGCAAGACTTGTAGGGAGATATAATTGGGAATCAGTTGACCTAATAAATGACATATCAAAATGAATTTTAATTAGATTAGAAAAATGTTCCAGAGAAGTCATTATATAAGAGAGGAAAATGAGTAAACACACACTATCTCAACTGTTCTTTTTCATAATATTAGGCTGATAATAGAGGAGACTCAGTAGCTATTAGTATTCGTTGTAGCAGTCTGCTTCTTCTGCATAAAGGTAAACCTAACATTCCCCAGGTTTGAGGGGGGCCCTTTGCAACTGTAACCTTGGTAATTTTGATACAAATTAGAATCCCAAGTTACATTGAGAGCATCCAATTGTTGTGGGGAAAAAAGTCTATGCTGAAAAATGAAGGAGAGCAAAAAACTGGAAGTTGATTTTCTTACTAGTGCCATGGAAAGGTTACAGAGTCCACTCCCACTCATAATGACATTCTGAAGTGGTGTAGGAAATGTATGCTAGCTTCAGCTGTCAATCACCGTTTAGAAATGTCACCAATAATTTGTACTTTGAAAGTGCTCAGTGTGCGGACCCCCAGCTCTAATTGGATCCACTGATTTCAGCTAAATCTCGTCCTGTCAGCAGCTCAGCAGTAGGTAGGATATTGAAGCTCTAATGAATCCAGTAATAACTTTAAATTACCAACCTGGATTTTTTTTTTTTTTTGGTGAAAATAGTTTTGCTTTTCTGGGGAAAAAAAATAATCTTGAATTAGTTCTTAAATAACTATGTTAAACTTCTGACCAAGCAGGTGGGACATAGGTATTTTTTACATACGTGTGTGTGTATCTGTATGATTACTTTAGTAGAGAAAAAGAAAATCAGGGGAGAATGATGTCCAGATAAGTTGGATCAGAGAACAACGATTTCATGCTTTTTTCTAGCAATCATAGAACTAATTATAGAAATAAACTTTTTTTTTTCCCCCTGAAAAATAGGGATGAGTAAACCAGAAATCTGTACAGCAACCTCCTGTATTGTTTCAGCTGCTTTTGTGAGGTAGAAACAGTGCTGCTGTTTCTAGTCCTGACTTGCTTACCATGGTTGTCTAAGGAAATTAGATGTACACAACAGAGCTACTCATCTGTGTCCATTTGTCTGTCTGCTCACGTCTTCTCTCAGGAATTTCAGAAGCTGTGACAAAAGTTTAGCAAATCTGATGAAGGATTAAATGTCTTACAGATACCAAGGGCATACAAATGTTGTGTTTACCAATGTGAAAAGATCCTATTCAGCAGAGAGAGTTTAGTCCCCGCTGCCCCCATCAGCCTGCTCACAGCTATGCCATGGCAGCGAGAAAGCCATCCGGCCTGTCTGGGCTCCTGGCCACAGTGGTGGTGACACGGAATGAGCATGAAGCCCTGCACTATCAACCCCTTCATCCCCTGCCTTGTTGCAAGGTCTGGCAAAACCCCCTTAGTGATAAAACATCCCAGGCTGTTGTATTGGGGATGACAAGGGCAATCCCCGTTTTGTGAGGCAAGGATGGGCAGACACAGAAGCATCAAAGGGGGTAGAGAGGATGAGGAGAGTTTCAGGAGGCACTAGGGAGATTGACAGGTGAGGGGACATGGGAGGTAGCTGCAGCTAATGTAGCAACATGGTGTGGAAGTACTGGGCAATACCACACACTGGCAGTTTGGGCTGACACATGTGGGGGAGATTTAGGAACATACAGTTGGGAGATTAGGAAGAAATGCAGAGTTACTAGTGGTGCTGAAGAGCACAGGATACAAATCCAAAAGCCGCAAAACTTTGCTAGCTGTGCAACACGTGGAACAGTTGGGTTTGGTTTGTTTGTTCTAGAACTGCACCATTTCTTCCTTGATGTGTCCTTGAAATGACACTGCCTCAGGTGCAGCATGAACACTTGCAAGAACACCTGGAAGTATGTTCTTGTGAATCTTTCTCTAGGCTAAAGTAAAAGGTATTTTTTCACAAACATGGATCTTTTTGTCATCCAGCTATGTAAGTGTATATTGTGTATCATAAGGCTGAACAAGGTATACGCAACCCATAACTACAATATCATCATAGCTTCTTTGTCCTAGGAGCTGAACATATATATCAAAAAAATATATGCTCTGTCTGAAGGCAAAAGTCTCAGCTATTTTTGCCCCAGCTATTATGCATTCATAATAAAATCAATGAACTAGAGCTAAGATCAACTTTTAAGGCATTGACTTTGTCCTTTGGTGAATTATGGACCTTATTCTGTACTGCATATGAAGTAGTTTGCATGATCATTCTGACCTGTAGTATTTTTCCACCCTGCCTTCTCTTTTGCTGTTAAGAACAATAGTAATAGTTGCAAAGTAATAGCAAATCCTGTCTTGTATTTATAATTCCAGTTTTTCTAGTTTAAAACTTTCTGGTTTAAAGTATTTTTATGGCAAGCTATAGCTTTGCTTGATGATTATCTCATTATTAAGATTAATAATATAAAAAATTGTTTTAATGATAATTAATTTAATAATTTAACAATATTAAGAATATAAAAAATGGTTTCTGATATTCTTATGAGATATTATTTTTGTTTAGTCTAGCCCCAGCTATACCTTCATGTACTAATTTCAATATTTGTTCTCCCTCCTGGTGCTTGCAATATTTAAATGTAAATACCCTTCATTTTCCTATGGTCTCAAATAGTTTAAATTTGGTCAACTCTGGCCACATTGAAGAAGACCTGTTTGGTAGGATTTTGAAAAGAGATAAACATGTATTTCCTAGGCACTGGAGAAGCAAAAGGAAGGTTTTGTATGTGCTTGACTGACTAAGCACTCCTGGACTGATTGTTCGAATACATCCGTGATTCAGTTGTACTGCTAATAGTGTGCTAAGGCACTGAGAGTCTTCGTTAGAATCTTTCAATTATTACTTCATGTCAGATAAATGAATATTGGACAATAGGACATTCCCCTGTGCCATATTTTACCCAGGTTTTAATGTGACTTCATTCAGATTCTCAATTCTTTCAGCTTGTTTTCTCTCAGTTCCCTTTGATTTACCCACATCCTCCTGATGCTGAAGTATCCAAAAAAGAGGAGAGGAAAGCGATTGCAGAAGCAAGATAAACTTGGAATGTAGGAAGCTGCGGTTGAATTATTTTATGTGTAAGCTTAGATGGAAACTGCAAGCACAGTACAGAAAGAATATATTCAGATTTTGGCTTGCAAGAAAAGGAAGCAACTCATATGAAAAATGACCACAAAAGGAAATGGGTAGCTGAAGAACAGGAGGACGTAAGCCTGCCACCTGCCTCTTTTGGAACGAAGTAGCTGGTGTATGCATGTTTTGCTTGGATTAATTTTGTTCCAGCTTTCTAAACTTCTGCTTTCCTTCATCTTGGCTCCTTTCATGGTGGGATCTCCCCAAAGATCCGTTATTATTTTGCTTCAGGTAATTTAGTTACTTTATACTGCTGCATCAGCCAAAGCTGCACTCCTGTGAGCAAATGTATAAATTATGAAGAGGGGAAAGGAGAAGGAGAAAAAAATCCATTAGCAACACTTAGATTTTAAGTGTCTGATAACTGTTTTAATAACTGTACATTTGTCTTAAGGATCAAAGACTCCAAAGGAAAGCATGTGTATTTGCAGCTTGCTTTTATTGCTTTGTATATCTGTAGGTGGGGAAACAAAAATAAACACAGATAACACAAAATGGAATGAGTGACTGGAAAGCTAAACTCCTTACCCCCTTTGAGATATTTTATGTAACTAGCAAAGTTTTGCTAGAGATATGTAGTATAAAGTTAGGAGGTTTTTTTAAAAAGTGATATTTTATTTAATTAGCTGTTATTTGTAATGTAAATATTGATAAATTAGTTAATGGGCTTGAGTCCTTCCCTGCAGAGGGTTATTAAAAGGGACAGTCTGTGGAAGAGAGGAGAGGTTGCAGCATAAGGTGCCTGCAGCTTCCCTTGTGCGTTTGCTGGAGACGCAGTGGGTAGCTAACATGACAGCAGTGCTGGCTGAAAGAAGATCGAACAAGGAACAGTCTTATCTTGCGCTGCCAGTCTTCCCATAGTTACCCTCGTGGGAATTAAAGGAAAATGGGAAGGGAAAGTGGAAAGGAAGCTTCCTTGAGGCGTGCATGAGGTGTATGCATGTAGCCTCTCACTGAGGGCGTGGCAGGATTTGGGAAATGTAAAAAATATGTCAAGAACTGGGTGTTCTGAGTGTACGACAAAGTTATTCAAATCACAGGGGTCTGAACACAAAATGCTCCCGCAGCCGTGGCCGAGGTCTTGGCTGGGAACCTTTCTAGCTGGGGAAGCAGGAGAGGGAGGTAAGGCTAAAGGCAAGATCCTGTTACAGCCATGGCAGAAAACTGAACCAAAACAGCAGCTAGCACTGTATGAATGCCGACTCCTGTATCTGTAGTCTGAATAGCTGTCTGTATTTGGGGATCATAAAAATGTCTGAGTAGATTTCTTCTGCTGTGCTATAGCAGAAGTTCCATTTTAGTGCAAAATGTACTTCTGCAGGTGCCTCATCCAAAATGCAAGTTTCAAAACAGAAAATCTAGGCCAACAGTGCAACAGAAGAATGTTTGGGAAATATAACTGGAACATTCCTTATTAGTTTTTCTAGGGTCAGATTTTCAGCAATGAGTTCTCTTCTTGGAGATCAAAGTTCATGCCTGTAAAAAATTACAAACACGTTTTTCATATAAGCAGTCATAGTGTTTTCATTCAAGCTAAATACTAATATTTACAACTGTTAATGAGAGGTCAAATCTACAAGTACCTTTACTAGACTTTCAGTCTACATAATTTCTGAAAAAATTCAAACACTAGGATATGGTCTAGTTTGAGGTGTCCCTGCCCATGGCAGGGGGCTTGGAACTGGACGATCTTAAGGTCTTTTCCAACCCAAACCATTCTATGATTCTATGATTTGTTTGTCCCATTTAAGTGGTGACAAAAATTCTCACTATTTTCACAGCAACAAGAGCACGGAAAAGCCCTAGATTATTTTCTGATTAAATTAGCAATTATTTGAATATAAGACCCCAACTTGAACAAAAATGAGAACGTTTCCATGAAGAGATATTTTCTCCAAATACATTATTTTTTTTGAGGCAGTCTTGCCTCAAAATATTTGCACTAACTTTACTTCAGTGTTCTTTGTTTCAGGCTTATTCCCAGGGACTCACCTGTTCTTTGACAATGATTATTCCAAGATTTTTCGGTGTCCTTTATATACACAGGAACAACTATTGCTCTGTCTCTCCTGTATACACGTATTTCTTACTGAGGGATGACTGTCTACTTCTTCTATATACATCCCATGCCACCATGGGATGTATACTGAAGGCAAATACACAAGCATGGCAGTAACAGTTGTTTTCAACAGGTGATTGTTCAGTAAAGCTCTCTGTAACTGGGGATGCTGTAAGAACTTTTTGCCCTGAGTTCAGTCTCTGCCAAAGGTTGTTACCTTCGGCAAGTGATGTGCATAAGTTCGCTATACTGAATGCAGAACTGTGTGCCTTTTCTCTCCTCATAACTGTTTGGTAACTTGTGCTGCATTTCTCCTACATATCATGTCGTAAAGCTGAAGAGGTAGCTGTTCTGTCATTCAAATGATTACAAAGTCCCAAACCACTTCCCCAGAACAGGCTGTGCCATAGGAAGGGTTAAGCTGCTCTTGCTCTTCCTTGCATTGCTGCTTCGGCTAGGACTTCTCTCCGCCCTCCTGTCAATTGCTTTTACCCATGGAGTTCTCCACCTCTGCAGCACTCACCTGCCACTTCTTGAGTTCGCAAATAACTGCTCAAGCCCTGGAAAAACCCAAAGTGGCTGCTGAGTTTTAATTCAAGTCTTCACCTGGCAATTATCAACAACCTCTCTGACCCTGCCTGTAGAAAGACAATGAGAACTCGCACTCTTCTGCTTGATTGTGATTGCTAAGAAAGGCTGGCTACAAAGTGTTTGAGCTGTTCCTTCCCTTTTCCTCACCCAGCTGGCTCTATAATCATCGTCCCTTTCCACTCAGCCTGTAAAATAGCAGTTAGCTGAAGAGCAGAGGTTGAAAAATGCCTGTCACTTTCATGACCATATGGTAACTGCATTCATTGGGCAGCTGTGAAGGTCTGTGATGTTGCCACACATCTGTAATTTTTCTGTTACAATGTGGACAACCACAGGTACAAATTTAGCTGAAGCCATAAGCAGGTTTGAGCGTTTCCTCTGTGTCAGGTCACACAGTGAAGTACTAAAACACAGGTGTGTTCCTACTTGTTAAGGAGTGTAAAGAGATGAAACTGATCTAAGAAAATATTCTGATATTCTATATGTAGAAAGAGCCATCAGAATTATTTTTTTTCCTTTTTGCTGTCTGTTTACTTTCAAATAGCACACAGTATAGTATACACAGAGAGGGAAAAAAAAATGCATAAAATGAGACCTGAGACAAAAGTTATCTTCCACTTCACTCCTCCCTGAACACTTTACTCCTCCTTGCTCCTTGCCTTTTGTTGACAGTACCACTGGTGTGGTGGCAAGATGAGTTGGGTCAATTCATTGAGCCAGAAGACGGATAACCCTGCAAACAAAATTTAGTTTTGGGGATAGTTACACCCTCAGGCAAGAATACCTGGGACAATGGACAAGTGCTGTGACCATATCCTGGCCTCTCTTATGTCCACCAGCTGGTGACATAAGAAGCTGGTGATTAGACATGAGAAGCAGACACTCTGCTGAGAGGCATGGTATTTTTTATGTCACCTTCTGCTTTCAGTGATTTTGCGGTCTTCAATTAATTATCAGGTAGCTGACACATTTTAAAAGAGGTGTTTTTCAGAAGAGGATATTTATCCTTATGTGGGTATTCAAAGCTAGTGTAATTAGTAAACAAAGTGTTTACTTGACTTAAACAGAGGCAGTAGGCTGGATTTTATATTGAGGGTTTTTTTTAAAGTATGAATTATCTACTTTGCAGGAGAAAATGGTATCACGGCTGTAGTTAAGCGACTAGAAAATAATTCTTGCCTATTCCTCAGCCTGAACTAAACACTTGAGGTTTTGGCAAAGTCAGTGGTTAGCTGGAAACATGGAGATACATGTGCAGAGATTCTCACGCTGATCCGTGCAGCGTACGTGGTTTGAAAGGTTTCAGAGAAAAAAAATGTTTCAAAATCTTCCTGGTTAAACATGACTAACAATGAGGTAATGGTGGCTCAGAAACATGTTGTAGTTAAGGTTGCACTCTGGAGACTGTGGTTAGCTTCCCAGGCTCTGCAATTGGGCCAAGAAAAGTAATTGCAGTGATTAATAATAATGTTTGATTTGCCAGTCACACAGTCCATTCCTCAGTGCTGGTTGTTCTGGAGGAGGGGGAGTAAATCGTAGGAGGGAAATTAGAGCAACAAAGTGCAGTTCTTGCAATGTATAACCAAATACTGTTGGAGCCAGCTGAGCCTGGCAACAGTGTTTTTTTTACTGCTGTATAACATGTCTATGGTTTTGTGCTGTACATGAGGAGTTAACTTATGTATCTGTGTATTACTGCTATGGATGTACAGTATGGGATAATTCACATACTGTACGTTACAGCTGTGGTATTGTGCTGTACAGAAGAGGCTGCTCTGTGTAACAGTACTACACAGATAATGCTGTGCTTTGTAGACAAGCTATTCTATGAGTTTGGACAATACAGCAAGGATAACATTTTGAATTTCTGAGGATGAAGAGCAATGAGTACCTCACCTTTCTGATGGGGATTTACTGGGAATGCACTGGTAGCCATCAATGTATATAATGGGGTGTGAAAGGGAGCTTTGGCTGTAGCAGTAGTCATAAACCCTTAATAATGTCTCATCATGTGCTTCCTACCCTTGCATTTGGGTGTGACTGTGGGGAAGATGGGACAGGCAGGAGGAAGCAGCGGTGCTGCCAAGGTTTGCCGAGGCAGAGCTGGAGCGGGGGAAAAGCAAAAACTGATGCCTTGGTGAAGTTGGGTTTTCTGATTACAGGAGTCCTTGGTGTCACCACAATGAAAAGGAGTTGCTATGGAAACCATTGCAAAAGATTAAGCATATCAAGGAAACCTGATTGTGAGAGAATGGGTAGAAATAGGAGAATTAAATTAATGTAGAAATCATATTTTTGTTTCAATCCTCAAGTCATGGTAGAAACCTTTACATTCACAAACATCCAATTAAGAGAGAAGTTATAGTGAAATCTGCAAGCCCTGTTTCAGAGGAGCATGATTGCTCTATAATTAAAGGAAAATAAATAGTGGTTTACTATCCAAAATGAAAATACAGTGGTGCAGACTGTTATTCTTCACTTTCCCACTGTAGAATCTGCCGAGGTTTTTTTTGACATTTTGAGGCAGACAGGCCACAGTGACCCCCTGGGATGTACTCACAGGTGCAGTGGCTTTCAGCCATGGAGTGGCCAAATGAATTTCAGATATCTGAGAGAGGAAGGGAACACTTAACTCCTCATTCTCTTTTGTCACATGCTGGCCAGGCTCCTGGGCCAGCTAAGCTACACTCATTTGCAAGTTATGAGAACAGAATGGCAAAGGTCAGCAGTTTTTTCTGCCTGTGCTGGGCACTGCCTATGCCAGTCCTTGGCATAAAGCAAAGCAGGCTTCAGGCTGGTTTGTAGTGATGAGAAATAACTAGCACAGCTGGCTCAGGCAACTAGGAAGAATGTGAGCATGGAGTTCATGACCACTCCTCCCTCTCCTGGTAATGCCCCAGGGAACATCAGGGCCTTGGCATCTGGAGTTAAAAAGGAAACTAAAGCCAAGTAACCAGTTAAAGCTTTTATGCAGTGCCAGAAAAACACAGAGTATCATGGGCGGACTGGAGAATCCAACCCACTGTCTCCTGTCCTTGCACCAGCACTTTGATGTGCTGGTGCACATCAGCAAGGGATTTGCCTCTTAAAGATAAATTTCTTGCCTAGCATGAAATTAATGACACTGGTTTCATCCTGCTGCTATGGGAACATTTCAGGGAAAAATGGAGATTATGCTTCATTAGTGCAAGCGCTAAACCTTGTGTCAAGAAAAAGCAATGAAGTGTTTGCAATAACACAAGACATCCCAAGAATGACGGTGTGTGCAAAGGTTCTTTCTTAGTTTGGAACAGATGTCTTGGACAGGCTATGTCATTAGGGCTGTCTTGCTTAGCTCAGACTCTCTGAAATAATGACACTAGAATATCTGAAGAACAGAGCTCCTCCATGTCCTCCATCTCCTCCTTGGGCTGAGTTCATCTGTATAGCTGGCCAAAGCCAGGGAGATGAGGTTGTGTCCAAGAGATCTTCATTCACTTTAAGCACCTGTCACAATCCAGTCTTATGTAAATAGAGTTCCAATTGCTCAAACAGTGCTACTTTTAAATGAAGATGCCTGGGGAGATAAAAAACCATTAAGTTGTCTTACCATCAGTCAGGAACTAGAAAGCTGCACATTTTTTTTATTGAACCTATGCGATGACCACTGCCTGCCTTTTCCTTTTGCTTAAAGCATTGCGTGAGGTGATAGAAACTCACACAGGAGAAGAGAAACACAGTCCTTTCTGATTAATTTTTGTTACTGAACCCCAAAACTTCCATTCAGACAGATTATCCTGCATTTCACAAACCCCTGTGTGTTCATGGAAAAAGGCCTAAGTCACTGCCACGAAGTGTTTGTGACATCAATGCCATACCAGCAGGTGGTAGGCCATTAAACTTAGTGAGTGTGTCACTGAATGACAGAAGAGTGTTGGATGTTCCACATCAGGTCCGAAAGGTCAGGTGTTGGAGATGGCTTTGACACTGCAGCTGGCTTCTTTTCATTTACAACTGTCACATAAAAATTGTGACACTAGACAATATTTGCCTTGATTTTGCAAGATCCCAGACCTGATTGCTGCAGGGTGCTTTCCCTAAGACACCTCTGAGAACCCTTTGGAAATTTGAGTTGGTGAAGATGATTGTTTTAGATGCTGTGAGTAGAAGTGCGCTGATACTGGGCTGATGAATGTAGAATAAAACCCTAGATAAAGAAAATAAGTACACCAGCAGACATAAACAGCTGTACCAGTTTCCTGTTTGCGTCTGGCTTCAAGTCAAGCTGCTGAGATAGCTCTCCCAGGTCCTGCATGGCTGCAATCCTGCTCTGCTGTGTCTGCTTCAGCCTTGTGGTAACAATTTTGCAGTGATATTAAAAGCCAGCTGAGATATCCATGCTCATATTTTGTTGCTGGGGGCAGCCAGGGCGGAGCTCTCATCGTCTTGTCTTCTGTGTTCAACAAGAACAAACAAGATGTTTTCAGGGTTTGGCATCCAATTCAGCTTTCCTCTCAGGCTTTGTCAGAAGGAGCTTGGCATTTGGTTTGTTGTCTTGGTGGGTTTATATGCTAGCACTGATCAATGGCGCAACACGTAGTGTTTGTTACTCCTGCATATGGATCCTGAGTCTTGTATGGATCAGGAAATAAAATAAAATACATTGAAATGAATCCATAAAAATGTGTTTTCTTTTTCATTCTAGCAAAGAAGGGAAAAGTATGGAAGAGAGAACACTTTCAGCTCTTGTAATTATTTAAGGTTATATCTCAACGTGAATCTCTGTTAAGAGTACACAGTGCTGTAGTTTTTTTTCTTCTGCCTTTCCCACACTGTTGTGCTGTGTACTTTATTATTGCTGTCACAATCTGCTCTCTGTCCAATATGATTGCTATCCCCAAAGGTTTATTCTACATAGCAAACATCCTGTAATAGTGACCTACTCTAATAACAGGAAATTCATTTTTAAACTGCATAACGCCTGCTTCATATTAATCTGTTTCTTAAAAAAAAAAAAAAGTTTGTCATGAAAATCTACTAATATTGCCTAATGCCTGATTGGTTTCCACAAAATTTTGTATCTTCTGAAGTCCATGGTGTTCACTAATTTGAGATAGCAACCAGGCATTTTTTTCCTTTCTCTTCTGGTCAATAAATGATAAATAATAAACATCGGCAAACAATATCAAATCAGTCAAACATCAAAGGCCAATGCTCATTAGTCACAGTCTTTTTGGAAGCAACTTTATTTTCTTCATTTCAACCAGTAACTGCAGAATGAAGTTAACCCTTGATGTGCATAGATCATGGTCTAAAAAGGCTTGTGACTCTCACCATTCTGGCATTCCAGAACAGGTTGATGTTTTTCTAACTGCATGCCTCTTCCCTCCTTGTTTACCTACCCTTGCCTTTGCCATGTTACTTAGGAGGGTTCAGTGACACTGTTATCCAATGGGTGATAAGGCATCAGTGTTGATTTTTCTGTCTGAAAGCGATTTTCCTTGGAAGCAAGAAAACTCACTATGTCAGATTCTTCTTCAAAGGACCCAGAAAATTTGCATTCACTACATCAGCTGAAATATCTAATGAATAGGTGTAAGTCTTTTGGTTTTGCTAACACAATGAACTAATACATCTTCCCATATTTTAATACCCTTAAGCTTGAAGTGTCACATTATCAAATTGCCATTCTATCAAAGTCTTTTCAATTGTATCTTTTTTTACTCCCTTTAAACATGATTTTACAGTACTTCTTCCAGATACATTTTATGTTCTGCATTGCCTGCCTCAAGGTTATCATATGCCTCTCTATCTTAATGAGGTTGAGTTCTGTATCTACTACCAGGCTATTTTCTAACAGATAAATCATAATGTCTGCTTCTGTCAATGCATCTACAGTAATACACAGATGAGAACACCAGCTTATTTTCACTAGTCTGTCTCTCTTCCCCATGTATCATGGCACTCTGTACTGCATAATTAGCCCCTAATGCTTCCCTCATCACCACTCTGGCACTGATCAACTTTATGTTTCATGGTTTTCCCTTTTAGATCTTCAGTGGTTCCTCCTGCATTCAGATTGGTTTGCAGGAAAGAAAACTTGCCCTATGTGTTAGGGACTCTGAGAATTCAAACAAAAAATAAAACAAAATTTAAGAAAACTTCAAGGTAGCTTTCCTTCCCAGCTTGGCTAAGTCCTTCTTCAGATAAAATGCACACAAAGCTGTCATTGATTCTGACAGGAAGGATGTGCTTAACGCTTCACATTGGTGCTTTCCCATGTTAGCATTTGACTTGGACAACGTTTAATAAAAAGCCTAATCAGTTATGTCTTAATAGGAGAACTGTAACAGAGTGTAAAGCCATTAATTTTTGTATCTGTTGCCAAAATAACCTGAGAATGAGCACATTGCTACCAGTTACATTTACTAAAATGTGTATGCTGTCCACTGTCTGATGGGCCACTGTTCTTTTTTAAAGGTTTTGAGTCATTAAAACAGTTACAAGACGTATGGTTGGCTGTGCTTCCAAATCTCTAGATGGATAGTGACTTTATTTGACTTGTGTCTAACTAAACTTCTAGATAGATGACAAATGTCTCTTCCAATTCTTTGATGTATTTGTTTTTGAAATGCCAGTTGCATTTATGGAATCCCTGTTGGGGAGTGGATATGGTTGAAGCTGCTCTGCCTGCGTAATGACGAGCTGCAGCCTCATGGTGCTGTCATGGTGACAACTGAAAACCAGTGTGCCATGTCCTTCACACTCCCATGGACACAAGTGATATTGCTAGGCAAACTGCTCTTTACGTATGTTTGTGTCACCATTTTTCTCATGTCTTTTTCTCTGGCTAGGAAGACATTAGAAGTGTGTTAAAAACAACAACAAAAAAGCGGCTCAGTCTGTTCCCTGAGTGCATGTCTAATTTCTTTCATGTTGAACACTTTCCTTTTTTCTTCTGTTTGAGGTTTCAATATTTCTACTACATCCAATAAAAATAAAAGATAGAAGCATATCAGAACACTTTGATTTTTTATTCTTGTCAGCATATGCACTTGCTTATCCAAAAGGAGAACATCTGTATACATAAGAACCCCGCAAATGACAAAAAATGAATAAAATGAAAAATTTCACAGACTTCTGTAAATAATTGGGAACTGTACAAGTCCTGCCATGTGGACTGCTGTAGCAACATCCTACTCAGTTTCCTTAGAATTATTTTCCATGTTTTAAAAGAAATACACCAGTTAACACACTTTTGTAATAAAAAAGCAACTGGCTGACTTCTAGAGAAAGGCCTCTCCTGCTGGAATGGCCACAGTATTTATGTAAAAGTAAAGATTACACCTGTTATCATCGCTAGTGTACACGCTTTTTAAATAACACAGCAATTTTTCTCTCAGATCTAGTTCCAGCATTCAAAATCTTTACAAAGACGACTGAGTACAGGGTTAGATGCAATGGGGCAGAGCTTCCCACCTTCTGGCATGAACAAGTTTCTGTATTTTTATACTGAGAAAGCCAAAGCTTATAAAAAGTAATTTATGAACTTGGATAAGAATCTGTGCTTGAAGAGAAAACAGTTGGTATGTTTACGAACAATAATGCCAAAGGTGGTGGGATGCTCTTGACTTTCCACTGAAAACATGCTGTGGATGATTAAAAAGATGAAACTTGAAAGAGCATTTTCCTTGGCATCTGCATTGTCAAAACTGGTACATCCAGCACCTTTGCCTAGGCCTTTGTCTGGGGTATGATAACAAGAATTTGTACTAAAAGTAACTATGGTCATAACTTTCTCTTGGCCACTAGTTGGCCCATCTAAAAAATTCCATGGAAATATATCAGAACTACAGATTCCAAAGAAAAATAATGTAGGAGGAGCAGCCATAAAGGGGTGGAGGAGATGAAGGCAACAGCACTGAATTAGGATAGCAGAAGGATGTGACTTGGCCTACCTTCCCACTCAAAGCAGATAGCAGGGAGCATCCAGCTATATATTAAGCAGACTGAAGTTCACTTGCAAAGCAAAAATTTGAAAAGAAAACATTTTTCTACAGTAAGTTGTTTTCCTTCTTTTTATCTGAGACATAATGAGGTACATGAGGCGCAAATAAACCCCTCTGTGATCCCGTTCAATGACAGAATACTGCATTTAACAGACCTCCCTATCAACTGCTTTTACTTCCAATTACTGCTTCCCAACCCAGCTCCTGCTCCCTGCAAAGACTAACTGACTGACACTGGTGAAGTCACATAAGTGCTGATAATACCAAGAATTTGGCCTGCACTTTGTCAGCGGCCCTCAAATCTCATTACCAGGTGGGTAGACATCATTATCTCTTTATCCCATTGGGAATAACAGTGTGCAGAGAAGTTCCTTGCTGAAGGTCATACAGCAAGTCACTGGAAGAGTCTGAAAGTGGATTTAAGGTCAGTTGTATCCTCATCACGGACACTCACATGTTGATAAAGCTGCTGATATTGCACCCATGCAGTTATCAGGACCATTAACTGAACATCCTTGTAGTGGGGATGGGAGGACTAGTGACTAAGAACTGTCAAATGTACCTGTCTAGAAAGATGCTTTCTGTCCTGAAAGATAAGAACTAAGCTAATGTTTACCTTATGCTTAAAATTCAGGCTTTTCTAGTGTTCCTTGTTGATGTCACATTTTACTTTTTGGTGTGTAGTGGGTCCACGCAAAGTATTTCTTGTCCTTTACAAACATCAAGAGTATAGGACACCTAAATCTGGAAGTGTTGCTAGAGCCAGTACATATAACCTGAACTAAAATGAGTGTCTCAAGTGTACCCACTATGGAAGACCCATGAAGACAGTAAGAGAGGCTACCGAGGCTTGCCTCTGCTATGATGCTTTGTCAGTGATCTAGCAAAATCTGGTAATTTTTTAATACTATTTCCATTGATAAGTCTCATTTAATTTCTTTGTCTTCCCTTTATAGGATCAGGCAGAGCTTTCTGTTTATCTATGCAATTATTTTATTCTTTTAGTCTTTCTTGTCTTTGTTTCTTTCCCAGGAGACATTTATATTCATCAGATATCTAAGTCTTTTTCTTTAAGTTCTCTAGCTATGAAATACAAGATATAATCCCTCAATTTATTCCATCTTAGGGGGAAAAAAAAATCAACAGAAGAAAGGCTCAGGGTATGTTATAAGATTTATTTCAAATTCAGTATTTTAGAAAACAGATGATCCATTCACAAAGCAGTCCAAGACTGGACTTTCCTGACAAATGGACATACAAGGCAAAGCTACACATTCTGAGCATGATTTCTGATTACCTATGACGGGTACCTGAGGGTGTCTGTCTCTTCTATAGTTTGAGAATCTTTGTATGGCTCTTTATGTCAAAAATGAAGTCC
>NW_009942172.1:167519-168912 GCF_000696875.1 Nestor notabilis | reverse complement strand
TTGAATTGAACTGATAAACTTCAGGGATGAAACAAGCTCCTGATTGTTGCCAAGAAAAATGGTAGGATGTTTGCTTATATTATTAATCTTGAGAAAATGCTTCAGGGAAAAGAATTACTGTTTCAAATACATGTGAGCACTTTTGAAAAAAAAGTAGAGGAGCTGAAAGTAGTAGAAGAGCAGCAACTTTAAAAAGAATAGAGGACACTTTTTTAAGTCAAGCCGTTTAAAATAAATTAAAATGTCTATTCCTAGTGTAGTGTCTAAGATAAGCTACAGATATTCACTGTTGCCAAGAAGGTGAAGGTGCAGTGAAAACACCACTGGGGGAATTAATTTCAACCTATTATTCTTCTGCGTGTACACTGTTCACAGTGTAATTTTATTACCAGTTACTATACTGAAATGGAGCAGGCGGAGCCAATTGGCGTGTGGGGATCTTGAATAGATGCTCACAATAGCACATTCATTTTCAGCCACTATACAATATGCAAATGTATTCACTGTGATTTGTAATTGACCTTAAAACTTACCATCTACATGCCACAATTCCCGTATGGTGAGTGCTGTTCTCAGTTTTCCTGCCAGTTTGAAAATAAAGCATCTCATCACAAAAGTTTCTCAAATACAGAATTCAGTCAGCAGTATCTTGAGATTTTCTTTCCTTGCTATTTCAGAATTAGCCCTATTTCAGGCTAATAATTACATGGGGCTTGTGGCATTCCTCAGTTCAGGATGTAGGAATGACTTAATAAATATAAATAATTTTTTTAAATGAAATTTTATAGAAATTACAGAAAATTTGTAGGAACAGAGCTATTTGAGTGGGCAAATGAGATTCCTTTGATGTGCATCAAAGTGGGCCAGAATATGGTGATAGTGGGGCAGAATTAAATAGAACTCTGTTTTACTGGCTCTTTGGGTTCTTGTGAGATACAGAAAGGGATAAGGATGGAGAAATCTGTTGCTATAGGCTGCCATGGAGTGACAATAGTGCCTGAAACTAGTCGGCACTGGATGTAAATGCCCTAGGGGAGTGATAGTGGACTGACTGCCCTGATTTAACCAGAAGAGTTGTTCAGGTGCATGGCCATACTATGATCCTCTGTAGAAGCACAGGCTGTGCGAATCAGTGCTAAATGGAAGGGCTACATCTCTTCATCTCTCACCTTCTGTATGCAAGACTGGAGCAGAAGGAACATTGTGATGGATTTCCTGCTCTGATGCTCCTTCCTATCCTGTCCCTAAAATACATTTGTTTCAACCCAACAGTACTACTGGAAGTAGTAGAGGAGATGAAAATGGCACCAAGCCATGCAGCCACGGCACTCCCTAAGCACCATGACAGCTGGAGATGGGATCAGCTCAATCATCCATTTACATAATACCCTTG
>NW_009942172.1:137479-167488 GCF_000696875.1 Nestor notabilis | reverse complement strand
CCTCATCACTGAGTACCAACAGTTATTGAAGAAACCTGATGCAAAGGGTAGAAGATACCTTCTACAGAATGTGGGCATTTCCCTGTTTTGTGGGGGTCTGACAATCTGGAAGTGCTTCTGCTCATTTCATTCAGCAGAGTGTTTTTCCACAGTCTTTCCTTCACATTTTGAATTTTTATCTGAGAAGTTCTGTTTGACATAGAGAACATTTTAATGGCCAAGATAAATACTATTCTATTACGCAAAACTATTCTGTGGAACTATGAAACCTACGCAGCTTACCAGGAGGCTTAGAAAGGGATAATAGGAATGGAGATTAAACTTAACAAAGACATTTGTAAGCTGAGATCTAGCCAACATTTCTGGAAAATTAGAAATCAAGAAAATAAGGCCAGCTATCCAAATATTATTATCCCAGCTATTTAATTTGCTAAGCATACTTCCATTGTGTTTGTATTGTATGGTGTATTGTATTTTACAGGGGCTTGGAATATTGTCTCTTGATAGAAAGGAAGTTGTTAAACAATTGTCCTTTTACATCTGTCAGCTCAAGGCTATTCAAATTTATTCTAGTGGAAGCTGAACCTTTCAACTATTTCCTCACATTCATCTGTCTTATCCCTCCCACAACAGACAGAGTACTCCAAAACAAATCTGAGACTTTAGTGAATGACAGGTTACTATATGCAAATGTGAACTTCCCACATCATACCCAATACCAATAGATAAGATGTTCTCTGATTACAAGAAACCTTGTCAAAAAACTGCTGTTACACATTTCTCTCATGCTAGATACTCTTAGACACCAAAATGATGATGTATTACACATTTTGAATAGGCTAGTTCATGCCTAATGTAAGACCCACTTGAACATTGTAGATTTGAAAGTTTGATTCAGACTGATAATAGATGAGTTCATGTTCCACTAATACAAGATTGTGGGAAAGGGGGAGAAAACAGAGAAAACACAAGCTAACGAAGAGTGAAAATAGACAAAAAATATTAAAGGAAGCAGGTTCATCCATCCTTATTACTTACACAAAAGTTAAAACAGGATAGGAGTAACTGTTGAAATGTAGACAAAAAAGTTGTTACTGGCATCTCTCAGCTTTGCAGCAACATTCCTGATAATTTGTACTTCACACAGGAAATCATCGCCACATATGTCATTTTGAGAAATTCAGACTTCTGAGATTTGAAAAGTTCCAGCACAATACAGCTACAGTGCTTTAAATTATAAGGGAGTAAATCAAGACTAAAAGAATTGACTTCAGCAGAGTTTGTCTGGATTCACATGCTTGTAATTGAAAGTTATATTGTTGAAAAGCCATTAGATGTTATATATGCTTGTTACAAACTGCAAGAGGGCTGATGAGTTATCTCCCCAACCTGAGAAATGAGACCATTTCTTGCATTTTTGGGGGAACAAATTATTTGTACGAGTTTTTCTTTGGCTTATTTCAAGTAACAATGAACAAACACTCTGAAAATGGCAGGAAGGAGAAACAGCAGGGCTTTGGCAAAGGCAACACATTTAGTGGCTCTATTAATAAACTAATCAAGGCCAAAGCATTAGTGCAGGAACTGGCCTGAGATAGCACGGCCGCTTCTTATGCTTGCTCACTCCGACAGGCATGACATGGGCCAGAGCCCAATCCTGACACACAGCAGGTCAAGGCCAACCTGCTTTGCAGGGTAAGAGAGTTTAGCTGTGTGGGTTTAGCTGGGTCATGTTACCTGCTGCAAAGCTTAGAGAACTGGCCACCACTTGTTTTATTCGCTATTACAGAAGTGGTGTGTGAACTTACTCAAGGGTCATGGGAGGAAAATGAAGTGCACCAACAACACACCACGCTACAAGAATCCTGCTTTCGCTGCAGTTTTCTTGGGGATAGGTGTGAAGGCTAAAACAGACATGCTATACCAAGTGGCAGAGAAGCACCAGCCTGAAATCCCAGCCTATACAAGGAGGATGACCTGGCCATTGTGGGATCTCTGCACTGATCCAAGAGTTTGTAAAGTGCAACTTTGTGGGGCAGTCACTTCCCACAGACATTACAAACCCAGACCCAAGGGGTGGATCTATCTCTTGTGCACACACGGGGATGCTGCTAACACCTTCATAGCCCTGGGAGAAAATTGCAAGGGCAATCCAGAAATGCTGGAAATGCTGGCCTTGACTCCCTTCTTAGTGGTCTGCCCATTCCAGTCCTGCCATGGCTCTTTGTCCTGCTCCCACCCCAGCCCCCTAGCCTAAATCTACTGACCAAGAAACAAATAGTTGAGGGACAAATGGCATCCCCAGATGTTGGCTCTGCCTGAGAGGACTCTCCCACTGTCCGTCCCTCCCCTTCTGCATCCGTGGTGTTCCTTGGGTTTGTAAACTCTTTGAGGCAGCAACTGCTGCTCTGCATATGGCACTAATGGACACCATTCTTGGCCGGCCCCAAGGCGCAATCAGAATAAATGTGAATAACAACAATAGTGACAGACAACATCAACATTAGTAATGACAATAATAATTATTATTGTTATTATTATACAGTCTACCAGAATGACTTGTTAATTATTTGCATAATTTGTATATATAATTTGCATAAGCAGAATAAAAGACTGTTCCCATATCCAGAGAAGATGTCAACCATAATGTTTTTTCCCTGTGTGTGCCAAGGATTCCCACTGGTGTCAGTGGGAGATTTTTTTCCTTACTTATTCTCAAAACCAATTGCTCTGATGACAGAAATCAGTGGGAGTCCCAATAACATGTGGCTTCATCCAGTGAGGTGCTGAAGATGCTTCGCTACCTTTATCTGCAATTAAGCTCTTCACAGATGAAGGAACTCCGCACTTTTCAGAAGCTTCTCATGATGTGCAGGATTGAACCCCTCTAGACAGCTGTCTGTGGGATCTGACTATGCAAAGCTGAGCAGAGATTTTTTTTCCCTTCATTTTAATTGTCTATTTACAAAACAGATTCCAGCAGCTCAAGAGCATTTATGGCCTAATGGAGAATGGCACAGTGGGTGGCTTTTGGCTCTCAAAGAGCAAGAGCCTCATCAGTGGCAGAGGGAAGAAAGTATAGATTATGCACACAAGGCAGGGCACGGAGCACAGGGGAAGCAGAGGCGACTTACAGAGGTGTTTGCGGAGTGCTCTTCCAAAGAGCCTGGCAGTGCCTCCAAGCTGCCAGTCTCGGGAGGACAAACACCATATTTCGATTTTGTGCAGAGAATAAGCTGAGAGGCACCAAATGCCTGTGGCAGTGTCTGTTGTTATTTCAAGGATGTAGTTCCTTGGGCTACTTGCACAGTTTTTTTAGTTCAGAAGCTCTTGCAGGCTGTGCCTGCGTCTCTGAGTGAGGGGTGTAGCCCCTGGCACACGACATGGGGGCACTTTGCTCCAAAAGCAGTGTGAAAATTAAGTTAGAAGGATGTTAAGGAAAAGGCTGCAATAGGAAAAGCTGACATTATATGGGATGGCAGGAACTTCAGGTTGCCGCAGAAGAGCCCTTCCAGGCTTAAGATTTGCAGCTTAATGCTGTGTTAAATTCTCATATGTGGAGACAGTTTGACTTTTCTCGCAGACGAACAAGAGACAGCCTAAGAGCTTAAAGATCATAATGCAAACTTCCCAATGCCCAGAAAGCTCAGGGCCCCTTTCTACCCCTCCATCAGCTCCCCTTGGGCTGGGAGCAGGGCTCTGCGCAGGCGCTCATCGCCAGCGCTGCTGTGCTGCTGTGTGTTGCAGTCCTCCTGCCAGGGAGCCCAATAGAGCCGAATGAATGCGCTGTGTAAACCCTCTTCATCTGTCTCAGTACCAGCCGGGTTAGATTATACTGCAGGCAAAGGCATGTTTTCAATGTTTATTTTCTTGTCGAGTAGTCAGCACTCCCTTTTGCTTCTGGAACTGCTCTGGCTCTGCTGCTGGAGTGGAGCATAACAGAGGACGGGCTGCAATCGCCACTATCTAAACACATTATTAAATATGGGCATGCCAGATCTTAGAGATCTGGCCTTCCTGCACTTGTTTAACTTAGCACTGGGCGAGTCAGAGCTTGGTTTCACTCCACACAAATGCATCTGCATAGAGGTGAGAATTTCAGCTTCTTAAGCCTGGAAACTGACAAGATAATTCTTTGTGTGATACTAATTTGGTTTTTGTTTCCATAAAACTGTTCAACTTATCTTGACTGTGAGGACCCTTCAAGGCCCTCAGAAAAGTTTCTTCAAATTAGTGATTTGTGACCACAAAGAAGAACATAGTAACCTTTCTGACCATAAACCCAGATCTGGCCACAGTGCCTGTATTTTGTATTTATTTCATGGCCACAATAAGGATGATTTGGGGTTGGTTTTTTTTTTTCATGCTGGTGAACCTTTTAACCCAGCAATTCAGCCACCTCAATAATCTCTTAACTACTATTTCATATAAACCAGCAACCCTACAAACTGTCAGATTCAGGGTTAGGTTGGTTTTCACAAATGCCACATTACTACCTCCCCTGAGGAATGTCTGGCTCTGTACCTTGAACCATTTGTTCCATGCAAGATTTTAGTTTTGAATACTGACAGATGATCTGGGAGGGAAGATGTTTCTGAATCATTATTCACCACCTTTAGATAACAGCGTATGCCCAGGAGAAGATGATGTCTGTCTCTTACCTGGAAGTTCAAAATGCTGATTCAGCTTTAGTGGAAGACAAAGGTAAGTAACCTATACACTAACTATGGGGAAACGAGAAATCCTTATAGATTGTTCCCCATTTCTCATCTAATCTATGCTCTCTTATACACAGATGTTACTCCCAAACCCATATCTTTTTCTTTAGTTGTAACTGAAAAAACAGCTTAGTGCCTCTAAGTCAGAAAAGAATCTGTTTCCCAAATCTTTTGCAAAGTAAATCTCTATTTTTCTGCTGCTCTCCTGGTCATAGCTTCATCTTCCAGAGTTAATTTTCTCTTCACTGTATTGCTATCTCCAGATTACCAAAACTGTTGCCAAAACTGACTCGTAATAGATGTCCATGCAACATTGGTTTTGCATTATACAACATAGTGATCGGGATATGACTACATGATTAGATTTTATCTGTGAAAGAAGGACCTATATTTGAGGAATCAGTGTGGAGGAGTGGGGGAAGGCAGCTTTTGTGTCCTATACTGAAAACCTTAATTTCAAGGGCTTGATTTTGTGTGTAACCTTGGGATTTTGCACCTGCATGAAACTAAAGGCATTTACATGTGTAGCTATTATACCTGATTGCTGGCTAATTATGCTTATGAGAATGGATATGGGGGAGGGGTGAAAATAGAGCTAAAAATATTTTTTTCCCTTGGTGTTTTAGATAAACTGAAATATTTCCCATATAAAAAGCTTTACAATAAGAGATTTTTGGCAGGGAAGAGAGAGGTATGGCATGTGAATACTATTAACAACTACCATTTTCTAGCCATGGCATCTGAACATAAGTGAAAACATGTTAAATTTTCTCCCAGCCAAATTTCAAAGCCAATTAGTGTGGGGGTTTTTTTTGTTTTGTTTTGTTTTTTTTTTTTTCTTTGAATGTTCATTAAAAGCTGGAAAAGAAAACACATACTTGTTTCAATACCAAAGGTATAGCAGGTTATTTTGTTCATGGTTTTGTCAAGCAGGACTTTTCTCTATGGCCGTGTTGTTCTAAAACTCCTTGTCCTCACTCAAAACTGCAGTGTGTGTAGTACAGATCATTTGCTGTCCTGATCGCTGTAAGTCACAGCTGCATCAAAGTCACTTACTAGAGGGAGAGGAAGAGGAAAGATTTAAAAAATTGAGAAACATTAGGGCTCCTCTAGAGAGGGTAAGAAAAAGGAAGAAATGAGAAAGAAACTTTACGTTTGTTCAGTAATCAAGTAACACATCCATGAGAGCTGACAAAATGCTCCCAAATACACTCATTTTGTCTGGCATTACGTAGAAGACATTTTCAGGGGTGCCAGGTTACTAAGTCCTCAAATCCATTTACTGTGGCCTGGAACAGTTGTTGATTTCCATTTCAATAGTTATTAAGGTTTTTTCTTTAGTCATCAGCGAAGCTTGAAATAAATACATTTTATTAGAGTTGGCAAGTCTGAGAACAGATGTGAGATCTCCCATAATCTAAAGGCACAGAACCCATGGGACATCAGTGTTCAGGATGAGGGCTGTTTTCTTCCAGAAAGTATTGGCTGTGGAAATTCACAAAGTGTGTGAGGTCTGCACACATTTCTGTTACGCGAAAGGAGAACTGAAAGGGATTTTACCCAGTTCGGGTGCTTGCCATTTTATTTTGTTAATACACCATGAGTTATAATACATTCAGTCATGATATATTTATTTTGCACTTGTTTGTGATGCCTAGCCCAGATTGCACAGGCATTTTACAGTATTAGACCCCAAAACCCAGACCCATAAATCACAGAGAACATCTGTTATTCCCTTGTGGGAAGGGTCTTAAAAGAGTGTCTTCTGTTGTATGTCATTTATTACAAGTGGGCCCTCAGCCTGGAACAAAAGAGACCTCCTACATCCTCCTCCCCAGGCAGCAATTAACTGACCTCATCTTCCCGCCCTCTCCATCAGCCCCCACAATCAATTATCCCAATCAACCCTTCTGAAGAAGAAAACTGGTCAAACAGGTGGACCATTATTCTAAATAGTTTTGTGCACTTAGGAAAAAAGTTCACTACAACAGGGTACTTATGCACCAGTGGCTGCATTTGTAGAGAAACTGATTTGTGTAAGGGTATATGATTGCAAAGATTATGACAATATTTTCCATGATTATTTTTCCTGAATACGTGTTTATATACATGTGTTTGTGTGTGAAATAAAATTTCATAGATCTTTTGAGGTCTTTCCAATTTACTGAATAGACCTTATCTAAGTAGTAGTAATTCCATATTGCTGTTGCTGACCTCTCAAAAAATAAGTCTCTTGGTAGGATCGTATAGCTTCTAATTATTGTCAGAATAAGAATGTGTCCATAAAGGCTAACTTCAGCCCATGGGGTTAAATAGTAGTATGGTAGAGGGCAGCATAACATGGTTAAGTGCAGCAGAAGTGCTTTTGATCCCTGGACAGTCATGGGCCACAGTGATGAGTATGCAAATTCTGTCATGCAGGTGGGAGAAGCAATTAAGCTCCTCCCTGGAAGAAGACAGCTGAAACAATAGATGCTACTGTCCAAATCACTGTTCTTTGGGCAGGCCTTGACTAAAGGAAAAGAAGGGTAGATTTCCTGATTGGGAAATAAACTTTGCTTTGATTATGCGAGTACAGAAGGATGAAGTTGCTTGGAGAAAATAAGATCATTGACTGTGTGGTCTTGGGAGAAAACATAGAGAGAAATAAGGTCCTTCAGGCATGTAACTGGCAGTACCTAGGTTTAAACTTCTGGACAAGAGGAGATTTATATTTGCCTTAGGAAAAATGAAAATAGAAAAAAGAATATACAAAAATGAAAAAAGTTGATTCTTTCAGCAGTGGTATCACAACAGGAGTATTACTGAGGACTAAAGTACTAAAAAAATGTATGACATGTATGAATGAAAATGTTAAAGAATTTTCTCCAGATATTAATTAGAGAAACCACTCCCGTATATTTTATGCATTTCCTTTATATTTTCTGTGCAATTATCAATTTATGATTAATTTAAGCCATATGAAACTTTCCTGTATCAATGGAGCTGCATATGGGTATAATAGTTCATGTGCATGTGTACCCAAAACCTGATACCACCCTGAGTATAGCATGCACATACACGCCTTGGATTAACACTGTTGATTGTGCCTCAGATCTCTGAGTCTGAGAACTAATGCAAAATTAATAAGTGTCCAGCTTTATGGCATTTTCCAGACAAACTTTTAGTAAAGTAACAAGTTTACAGACTGCATCCTTCTTCTCTGGCTTAAATTACTTCAATATTCAAAATGTCCTTTCTCAGCTCCCACTGTGAAATATGGGAAATCAGAAAAGTAGCTGTTTCTAATCTGATTGTTTCAAAGTCCATTCTGAAATCTGTACCCAACCAAATCAGTGGCAGAACTCCAACAGACTTACGTGAAGCCAAGATTTTATCCATGATCTGGAATAAAGGAGTGATTTTTCCAGGCTTTCACAATAAATATTTTAATTTGCAGTTTATTTATGCACTTAAAAAAAAAAAAATTAGAGATCTTGGCATTCTTTTATTGGTAGCATTTTGCCATTATACTTTGTATTCTGCCAGTTGACTAGAGATAAGCCCCAAAAGTACATCAAAATGTCAGGCCTGATATTGATGGAGCCTGCAAAACATTCTCTGGATAAGGAAGATGTCGCTGTTTTTGTAACTAAAGTCTCAACATACTGGAACATTTTTACTATGAACAAGCCTATCTTTGTGCTTTATTGGAATTAAAAAGCTAACAGAAATAGGACCCCAAAATTAGAAGTTGTCACTGCAGTTACATGGTTGCATCGCAGTCTTGGTATTTTGAGTTGATTCATTGACGCTTGCTTAAATATTTTCTACTGCATTTGTTGAGTTGCATTATTATTACTCATGCTGCCAGCAATATCAAGTGATCTCCACTTTGCAGAAAATACCCAGATCTTATTTCCAAAGCACTCAATTACATAGCAGAAAAGTACTATTACCCCATTTTACAGACCTGGAAACAAAAGGGGCAAAGCATCTTTCTTCAAGGACAAGAGTTCGTGTATTTTGTGTCATAGTCTAGTCTGCTGTGCAGTAGGCTATACAACTTCCAGCTGGATCCTGGTGATTAGGTGTTTTTATAGCAAGCTCTTTGTAATTCTTACTTTTTCCTAAGGTAAAGGATCGGTGCATGGCTGTAATGTCTACAAAATGCTAAAGCTGTTAAAACACAGTTTTTGTTGTATGTCATCCAATTTGCAGTTGAGAAATTTGCTTAAATTGAAAACATATGTTGTGCTGGAAAGTAGGTAATGGAATTGCCACCTTTGCATATTTGAGTCCCATGCCTTTTCTGCAATTTACACAATAATAAACCTAACTAACAAAGCTAGTTTAGCCATTATAGATCATTTTATTTGGTGATATGGGTCTTCATGTTAGAGCTGGACAGGAAACATTTTTCATGTCTTGTAAAAGCTTTCATGATTTCAAAACTGTTCATGTTCAAAATCAGATGAACCCAGAGGCTACTAAAAATGTAGTGCAAGAGAAGCTCCTCACCCATCCCAGCATGGAATAAGCAGAAGGCCAGGTACCAGGTGCTTCTTCAGGATATGGGATGCTTGGCTTTCTGGTGGTACGTTCTGCTTTTCACCGTACACTATAATTGATATAACCATTTTAAGAAAAATAAACAAACAAACAAACAAATGTTTCAATTAATTTGTTTTCCTTGATTAAAAAAATGTTTTTGAAAATTTCTGTCAAATACCCCTTTATATTTTCAACAAACATACTGTGGCTGAGATATGTCTCCTCAGAGACTTCAGGCTGAGATATTTTCTTGCTCCCTCCACTCAGAAATGGGCACGGTTTTTGATACTTATTTTACGAATTGCAACCAGCCACCTTTAAAGTGTGATTCAAAATGTGCTGTGGGAAAAGTCTGTGACAATGTAACACAATTTCTCCACTGCTGTCCTTTCCCTTTCTTCTTTCTCTGCCACTGTCTCACTGTACTTAAATGTCTTTAAAGCAAAGGTTTTGCATTTACCTTCAAACCAATGGTCTGATGTATTTTATTTTGCTTGACTGTATTTTACACATTTCTTTTAAACCTTAACGCTTACTTTCTGGAATTTCTTCCTGTTTTACTTGACTGTTTTCTTCCTGTTGTGTTTTCTTCTTCCTTACTATCTCTGATTGTCACTCCCTTTAGGATGGAAAATGGCTGCAGGCCAGAAATCAGAAAGCAAACATAAAAAGCTGTTAAAGAATAAGTAAAAGATGAGAGCAAACATGATAGTGTGGTCTTCTGCATGCATAATGATGGCATCTACCTGCCTCACCTGGCTATAGACAAAGATATTTTTGGGAGTGTTAGAAGGACAAAACTGTATACTCTGTTCAGTCAGACACATGATATATTCTGAGTGATCACAAATTAAATTATGTCTGATAGATATAAAAATATCCCCTGGAATTTTATAGCCACCATCAAAGGTCTCAAACCTTGATGTAGACTTTACTTTGAATATGAAATAATGGCAGGAAGAAGAAATGAATTTATATTTCACCCCCCAGTCTACTTAACACCACCAAAGGTGGTGACATGGTGACATACACTCTGCTGATGTGATGAGCTAGCAAAAGTAGTGCAGCATCTGTCCCCTGAGATTCCCCTGCTACAAACGTAGTTGTATCTTGCTTTGTATTTTCTCTGCTTTCTACAAAAAAGCATCACTTGACCATAAATAAAGTCAAATAATAATTTCATCATCCATCAGTAATGATCACATTTTAATTTCCTTGAAGTTGATGTGATGTTTATTGTCTATTTTTCTGCTCTGTTTCTGCTAGAGAGTACAATCTGGCATTTCTTATGTCAATGAAGATAACATTAATAAAAAACTCATACTGAACCATTGTTCTTCCTCATTATTTGAGCTGCTTTCCAAAGACTGCTGTTACCAGTAAGGATGGGCCAAACACCAGACACATGAAGGAAAATACTTTGAACTTTGAAGCATACCGTTAATTTTTAGTTCTCCAGCTGGGGGAGGACAAGAACTGGTGAGAAGACTTGACAAATGTAAAGGCATGGATGAGCTTAGGAAAATTTATTTTTTCACAAAATAAGTCTTCACTTATAATGCTAGGAACCTTACATTGTTGAACAAATATTACAGCAGGAAACATTTGAACTACACTAGTAATCACCTTCACTCAGTGCCCAAGAGTTTAAACGAGCCTGTATTAAAGTGAACTCATTTGCCAAACAAAAATTGCTCCTTTATCTTTTTCTTCATCATTCTCATATTATCATGGTTATTATACCATTATAATTAGTCCCATTGCTTCTGCTGTTGTGCCACAGTCATGATAAAAATCATATGGACTTTAAGAATTCCTATTGTAAAAATAAAACTTTTGCAATTCAGCCTCAGAAGGGTCTCCTTTCTCCTTCTGCTGGGCTTTTACTCCTATATGTATTTCAAATCTATATCTCAAGGACACCATTGACCTTTTACAGCCAAATGTCACAGCCTTAGCAACTAAACTTAAAACTGATAGATCACACTGGAGAAGGATATTGGTGTATCATGCATCTCTGTATCACACATCTTCAACTAAAATGCTATTGATGTTTATTCCATGCCATCTTCCTTGTTATATATTTGCACATTGCCTAAACCACTGGATTTCTAATCTATGGCAAGATGTCTGGATGACAACAACGCAATAGCATTCTTAAACCATCTTTGATCTGCCAAATGGAAGACATATTCCTTTTAAAGCTACCAAACAGTTTATTAAAATTTGTTTGGGCCACTGCTGGAGTGCAAAGTGTATAGGTGATCGTCTGTACTGGGAAAAAAAAATTGCACTGCAGATCTGCCTCTTCTAGGTATAACTCATTAAAATTTGCTTTCTCATTTAGGATCTGATGAAGCAGAAATAGAGTATTACCCTCTAACAGTGTCTATGGAACAAATCTGTGTCTTAACACACTCATGCTTGCCTTAAGAGGCCAATGGAGGGATCTAGTAATGTTATGAGCTTAATAGAGTTAGTATTTTTATAAACTTACTTACATCAGAACTGTATTCACCATATTGGGGAACATTTTGACATGACCTCATGCTAGAAGCAGCTGCTTGATTAGAGTGATTTCTGGAAGAAGTTTGTCTCTGTTCTGCTTCAATACATTCCTTCTTTTTTCATCATTATGCCAGAGGTGTGCTTCAGCTGCAAAGACCAGATCAGTATTCAAACTTCTTCAAAGTTTGGGTGCGTTTGATGTCTAAGGACAAATGAAGGTTCTGCACAAAATAAGGTTGCAGGCAAAGGCACGTAGCAATTACTTTGACATGCAGGATGAGAGTTCCTTGAAAGATGTTGATGCTCTTGTTCTTTACGTTGTTTATGGCTCTAGGGATGAGTTTCAAGAGGCAAAAGAGTGGAAATAGGCCATGGTATCTCTCTGTTGGGCAGCCTGCTGTTCCACATGCTCTTTCAGAGCCCTTTGTTTATATATGCCCATGTCTGATTTTCTGTCACAGTAAAAAAAAATGTCCCCAGAGAAAGCAAATATTCTCATTGTCTCTGGAGGCAAAACCAGTGCAGTGCATCAGACTGTGGGTTTGAAGTCCCAGCACAGGCTGGAGAATGAGGTTGAAGCAAAATTGACACACAGACTGGGTGAGAGGTCAAGCATCATGAATCCTGCTGGCTGCATCTCTTGCTGCTGACACTGAAGGAGAGTGGCAGGTTCATGGCAAGATGTGGTGGCACTGACTGGAAAGGACCTGCAGAGGTTGTGCAGAGCCCTTAGCGCTGGAAGGAGCCCCAGGGAAGAGGAAGAAGTCCTAAAGGGAATACTGAGACAGACACGATCAAGATAATAAAGGATGCTGGATACTGTATACTACTAGATAAATCTCACTGTAATTCTGGCTTTATCAGTCTGTTAATTAACATCCCTGACATGTGCAAACTTAGCAGCTGTTTTTACTTGTTTTCATATTAGCAATGTAAGGAGCTTAGGCAGCTATGGCAGCTATGCCTCTTTTTCTTTCATTAGAGATACACTTTCATGGTTGTTATCAAAGAAGGGTTGAGGTTGGAAGAGGCCTCTGGAAATCATCTAGACCACCACCCCTGCTCAGACAGAACCACCTAGAGACAGTTGCCCAGGACCATGTCCAGATTACTTCTGAATATCTCCAAGGATGGAGACTCCACAATCGCTCTGAGAAACCTGTGCCAGTGCTCAGTCACCCTCACTGTGTAAAAAAGTTTCCTGATGTGCAGAGAGAACCTCCCGTGTTTCAGTTTGTGCCCATTCCATCTTTTCCTGCCACCACTGAAAAGAGCCTGGCTCCATCCTTTTTGCACCCTCCCTTCAGGCATTTATACAGACTAATAAGATCCCCCCTGAGCCTTGTCTTCTCCAGGCTGAACAGTCCCAGCTGCCTCAGACTTCCCTCACAGGAGAGAAGTTCTAGTCCCTTAATTATCTTAGTGGGTCTTCTTTCTCTCCCATATGTCAATGTACTGCTTATACTGGGGAGCCCAGAACTGGACACAATACTCCAGCTCACCAGTATAGAATGAATACAGATGAAGGATCACTTTCCTCAACCTGCTGGCAATACTTTGTCTAATGCAGACCTGCATACCATTAGCGTTTGCCACAAGGGCTCGTTGCTGCCCCACGCTATCTTCCTGGTTGTTGTGCTGAAGATTCATTGCAGACATAAGCTCCATTACTGGCTACTTATTAGCCACCAGCTAGACCACATCGCCAGGCAGTGCCACCTGATTGCTCAGGAGAAGCTCTGCTCCCTACAAGTTCCCCTGATGTTTCTGGAGAACATGTTTAGCTCTGCCACACTAACAGGCATAGCACAAAGTTCTGCCTTTGCTAGGATTTGGGCTGAGAGCTGAATCTGTACTTCCCAATGGCACTGCTTGAATCTCCTGTGCTGTGCCTAAAGGCAGAGAGAACCACATTGCACTGTCAGCTCAGCTCTCCCCAGATATAACAGAGCAGAACCACTTCCTCTGATTGTGGCAGGGGGTTTGCAAAGCTCCTCATTTTCTGCATGAGCTAGCTCACAGGTTATGTGTATGGTATGCACGTCAGTCATGCTCTTTTGGTATTGGTACCTGAGAATGGGATTAGCTGCAGTCCCCATCAGAAGCACTGAGCTCTAAAATAGTTCCACATGGCACAACATAGCCCCAAGTGACAGAGTATGCATTATTTTCTTCTCCCAGAGTGTCTGGAACAAGCCAGACTGAATGATGTGTCACATATTAAGAACAACTTTATTTTTATCCTGATGGAATTCCAGGAAGCTAACTCTGGTGCCCTCACACTGACTGAAAACGCGTGATGTGTCCTAATAGCTACAGGCAGGACAAGGCAAGTACGTAAAGGGACATTTAATTAGTTGTTCCAGAAGGATCCGGAGTGTTGTTACATAAATGGTGTGTTTCTGACAGGTTTGAAGGTATCTAATGATTTAAAACTCTAGAAGAATTTTGATATATTCAGTCTAGAAAGGCTGTGAAGTTTATGAGACAGATCATTTAAAGTTTCTTTGGTGAGGCTTATTGGAACCCAAATTAAATTTAAGAGAAGGCCATCTTAGCCTTTGAACAAGGTCCTCTAACAAGTTGTTAGAGTAGGACAATATCTCCGTGTTCAAATTGTTTCGGTTGCATCTTTCAGTCCTGCATTAAAGTGCAAATCAAGGTCTTAAATACAATGGTGTGGTTGTTCTAATTAATGTTCTAGAATAATTGCAATTTATAATCCATGATGTGGAGTGCCACACCAACACAAGCATACTCAGTGAGCAGCATGCTACAATTAGATCTTGCTCCATCTGCATGTGTCAGACAAAATTTGTTTGCATTTGAGCTACACAGTGTGTAAAGTTGAACATGAAGATACATCATTCTGCTGACCAACAACATTTGGAACCATCTTACTGAATTCTGCTATTGTGCCTCTTAGATTTCCAGCTACATGTGTTTACTGCAAGTCTTTCTTGAAATACGGGATTTCTAATTGTGCCTAGCAGCCCAATTTGAGTGCCAGTCAGATCCTCAAAACATGTGACTCAGGAAAGATTTTTCCCAGTGCACCAAAGGTATCAGATGTTCCTGGAGTGGTAGGGGAATTAAAAGGGAACCGGGAAAAGCAGAGTTTGGAAATGAAAATCAACCTAGTGGCCAAAAGCTTTTCCAAACTTCTTAAATCGTTTAATCTGGAAAGTTGCTCCAGCCAGATAAATAAGATGTTATAACACACTATTTTTTTGCCTTTTTGAAAGCAGTTAATAGAAATTGTTTGGGTTCTTAAAACAAAATTTAGGTATGCAAATTTTCATGCAGGGGGAGGCATCTTAGGTGTTGTGATACAGAACAGTGTAATTACATCAAAACATTTCAGACACTTAAATGTCAGGACTAGGAGGTGATAAACACGGTTACTAATACAATAACAGTTTCTGAAGGAAAAAAAAAGTAAAAAAAAAAAGGTAGTTAAAGTAATAATAAGGCTTAGCTTTTAGCAGCTGCTTTACATCATCAAACCATTGCTAAATTATTAACTAATTGATACCAGATCCTCCACATGCTAGCTCAGTGCAGAGTCGTGGGGAGTATGCCAGCAGAATGCTGTTGTTGGCTGGGTAGGTAGACCAATGTTGCAATGTAAATGGTAGGAAGTAGTAGTATTACCATATACAGTGCAGTACCAGGCTCTCTGAGTACTAGTTTTAGCAGTAGTAACCTTGCATTTGAAAGGATATAATTGCTCTTATGGGGTTGCCTTACATGGAAATTAAAATGATACCAAGCTTTAATAATTAAATTATGCAGCAAGTCAGAGGAGGACAGATTTGTTCTCAATAGAACACGAGAGACTGCTTGCTTTGGTGACCTAATTGCTGCAGGTTTAAAAAAAAAATGTTATTATGATAGCTGATTAAAAGGAGCCAGGGAGCTTATTCGCATTTGCCGAGAGCACACAGCAAATCAAGCTTTATGACTTGAAATGAACTCAGTGCTTTGTCCAGATTAAATTAAGAAAGGAGGTCGCTGAAGTGAGTTCAGAAGAGCACTTGAGTCTGGATGTATGAGAAATGAACAGCAGATCTGAAATGAGAAAGATATGAGGGAGACAGAAGCCATTTTCTGTTCCTACCATTCATTTTCTTCAGACGCTAGTGAACAGAGAGGAGAAACTTACTCAGGAGCAAGAAACCACAACAACCCGTCCTATAAAACCATGTTAAAAATATAGTTGTAAGAATGAGTAGGCAGTAATGGGAAATCTTTGGCACATGTCTAACTGTAGTACTATGTAGAACTGCTGATGCACCCTGATACCATCAGGGGAGCTCATTTTGTTGTCCGCTTGAATGAAACATGCCACAAAATCTAAAACAAAATGAAAGGATTCTGACACTATGGGCAAACAGCAGTTTCTCTATAACATACACAGGCTTCCAGGGCCTTAGGTACATTCTGTGTTTATAAAAAAAAAAGTGGTAAAAAACATTAATGGTGAAGTTCACAAAGGAGATTCCAGTGAAACTTTGCAGGCTGTTACATCCTGGCAGCCTCACCCTTCCTCCTGCTGCATAGGCAGGATGTCCTCACCTGATATAGGGAGGATTTAGGTATGTAAGGGTTGGATTCCTTCGTCTGAGGTCCAGGTTTGCACAAGGCACTCCTGTTTCCTCAGCTGTCAAGAGAACAAATTCCTCTGACCTCACTTATGTGTACCTTCAGGTACTTTCTCGCTATTCACTGTGAGTTTATGGTGGCTGAAAAACAGTCTGCTAATGTTTAGTTTCCCAGGTGAGGGCACGTGACTTGCAAGAAGTAGCATCACCAAGCTGTTAGGCAGAGCCAGGAGCCTATTACAATTATAAAACAGGAGAGAGAGAAGCTAGTGAAAGCTCTTACCCTGTAATGTTATCAGGCAACTCTAAGGATTTGTGACAAGAAATCGTGACCCCCTTGCCACTGGGGTCTTACATGTCTTTGCTGCTCTGCCTGCCTGGGTGTCAGCTGGGTGCCACATCATAAGGGCAGATGAAGCCCCTGCTCACAGTGGAGCTTTGAAGAAACGATCAGCTGGGAGACAGGAGAGGTGGGCAGGTTATAAGATGTTATTGCAGCTCTTCCCAAGTAGTTAACAGTTTCCTGGCACGCTAAACTACAGTATTTCAGGATACCTTTCCAGGGACAGTGGGGGATAGAGGATTTAGCTCAGAGCACATTGTGCTCTGCTTCACTTGACCCACATGAGCGATGCTAAAAATCTCTTCCACAGTTATATACATATGCCACTGGCAGGATATTTGCCCATTGCCATTAAATAACTTCACTATGATTCTTTCTATGTGGAAAATGTCTCAAAATCAGATTTAATGGCATGCAAATACCAGCTGGCCAAGTTAACATTCCCCAGTGCAGGAATACATTTGGAAATGTGAGTGTATCAGCTCTTGGTACTTAGAGAGTGGAGTAGCACATGAAGCTTCTGACAAATCTCTCAGTCTTTTCACACTTAACAGGCCATGAATGTTGCTGTGGTGCTCTGCACTGAAGGTTTGTTCTGAAATGTGGTCTTGTTAAACATTTTTCATGGACCTTTCCTGAACCTGGGCTGAGTTTTTCAAAGTGTCTGTGGGAGTTAGCTGTTTCCCAAAGAGGTGTAGCAGAAGTTGTTCTTCGTACTTTTGAATGTCCCTGTATGGGCAATTCATGGCAGCTGCTTAAAGATGCTACTGAAACTTAATCAAATAGGTGACTTGCTAAGTTAAAAATATATAAAGGAACCATGACATTTTTAATGGGGTTTTTCCATCATTTTGTATGACTTTTGCTATTTTGTGAAATATGCCTTGTCCATTACAAGCTGCTCTATTGAGAGAGGGAATCTTGGCCCGGGCCCCAAGGTTATTACTCACTGTATTCAAAGGATACTTGGGGGATCTTTAATTTCCAACTGGAGAGCTGGCAGAAGGACAGTAGGTTTAATATTTCCTCTGAAGGATGACACCTCTAAAAGTGCCACACGCTGCTTATTACTGCAATACACTGGACGGGAGCCAAAGTCCCAGTATGGGACTTGAACCCACAAGTAGTTGGCTGTGAGACAGACATGCTACCCACAGAGTCACAATGACACCTAGTAGCATCTTAATTTAATAGACCACTTTTTTCAGTGGCAGTCTCTTGTCTTGCATTTTTATGGTCTGGATCACTTGAAGTTTATTTTTCACTTCATCACACATTTATGGAGAAGTCAGCAACTACGAACAATATACGCTGCAATAGTTATGTCCATTTAAAAGTAAACAAAAAAAACCCAGATCCTCTAAGCTTCTTTAAAAATTACAACAAGGAAAAGTCTAATGAAAAGTAAGCTGGGGAAACATCTGAGTCCACAGAAGACCACTGGAGCCATGAAGAGTAGTACCTTTTTGAGATGTTTTCATAGATGTAAAAACTGAGGACATCCAGCCGCAAACACTTAAGCCAAAATTTTCAAAACCAAAAAATTTGGTTTGTTCTTGCATTTGAATGTTACATTTGAAACACCCTATAAATGTGTTGTTAGCACCTTCTGAAGATCAGGTCTCTTTAAGGGACCTCAAGCTACACTCAAAATAACAGAAGCTGAACCCACAGGTTTCTTTCTGGTATTTAAACCGGTGAATGTGAGTCCTGCTGTAATGTGTCTCAGTGTTTGAATTTGCAGCAGCCAGGTGATGGACCTGCAAAAACGGAGGTAATAAAAGCCATGAATTGGGGCACCCCTGTGCAACCTTCCAGCTGCTGCAGCCCTTGCATGAGCGCTTGTTCATTACTGGTTAATGAAGCCACCTTCTGAAGCACAGCAAGTTTTTCAGCACAGGCATTTAGCAATGATTTCTGGAAGTGCAGTAATTTGGGTCCCCAGACAGCTTTGTGGCTACTTGGTAAGAATAAAGTGTGAAAACCTGACATTCCGACTGGAAAAACCACGGCATGAGGGAAGGTAGGAGGCAGTGGTGGAAGGGAGAAGGGAAGGAGGTGTCTGAACTGGGGGAGTGACCATATCCAATGGAAAACAAATATGGGCAATGGAAATACTGGGGGCACAGCTCGTCGTTCTGGCACAAACCGCCAGCAATTCTGCCAGTGATGCTACCAGTGCTGCTGACAGGGTCTCTTTGCGTGTTTTATTTCTTGGCTTTTGGTCTGCAAAGTGTTGGGTAACCATTGCCTAAGCACAGATCCAGATTTGCAGGTGCCTGGGAATAGAGCAAAGGGAGTGCTTCCCCAAGCCCTCCCAGGCCTGCTGCTCCTCTTGCTTAAATGAGCTTCCCTGTATTCAAGTGTTTGCATAATCCAGGATTAAACTGTGAGAGCTTTACAATGTGTTTGCCCTCCAGATCTTAAAGTTTATTTTTGACCATAGCTAATAAATAGTTAATACTCACATTTGATTAAAAGAAACCTTTACTAAGAAAAAACCAAACCCAAAGCAAAACTCATAAACTCCTTAAATATCAGAGAGATTTAAAAAAAATAAGTATATATAAATAAAACATTAGTGCACTCAAGGGAAAATAATATCATTTTGATCTCAGTTAGAAAATATATTTGTCAGCACTTCAAGAAAAATATAAGCTGTTCTGTCAGGTAACTAACAGGATTTTTAAGATTGGTGAAGATGATACCACTTCAAAAGCACTGACACTAATTTATGTGTTCATTTGCATGCATCGGCTTGAACACAATGCGTTCCTCACTGCAAGGTGAACCTGGTGGGATTTTTTAGCTAGCAGAAATTTCTCTACAGGGCTCTTGGCCCTACTTGGACACCAGTTCTCCAGTAACCTTCCAGCCGTGTCAGAGACCCCTGGCCTTGGGGGTATCCCTGTGGCCTCCAAAGCTCTAGGCAGGCATGGAGCTCTTCTCTGTAGCACCACCTTTGATCTTGGGTCATTTTCCCTAATGTAGGTATAAAAAAAAAATTACATGATTTAATTATTTTAGGTGCCTTTCATAGGTAAGCGGAAGAAGAGCCACATCAAGAGGGAGACTCATTCAGGGAGATCCTAGATTCCCAAGATCTGGGACATCCTAGGCACCAAGGCCAAGTCCAATGAATCACTGTCTGATGTTGTCTATTTTTCTCCAGTGCCTACAAAGGTGGCACAAGGTCACCAGCATTGACCTGAACAATTAACTTTTCGATATTTGAAGTTAGATGATCTAGCCTGTGGTCAGTATGAAGTATTTGAAAGATACATCCTTCCTTAGCAAACCACATTTCTGAGACCAGCAGCCTTATCTTTTAGACACAGTTTATACTTCTCCATCTTCTCCTGACTTATTCTTGGCATTAAAAACTGTCACAACAACAATGTCATCAAGGATGACTTACAAAGACAAAAAACAGAGGAGAGACTTTTTTTAGAGATCAAAACCACTGTGTGGTGTTCTTTGCCATATAGTTGTCTTGTGGTTGAAATCTGGTCTGCACAATTGATATGTCCATTAATTACTAAAAAACATTAATAAATGTTTCCAGAGTTTAATTCACTCATTCTTACCCTAACAGTTTTGAGTACCCATCACAGATTGGGTCCTATCTGAGATCTGACCAGTAGGTCTATCTCAGATATCTAATTAAGAAGTATATTTGCCATCAAATTTCATTATTGAGAAGTCACTTAGAGATTCACATAACCATTACAAGCAAAACCAGAGAAGCAATCAAGGAATTAACTGTTGGATAAGCATTTATCTATGAGTTTATTAATTAGCTAGCCAGCAGTTCAAACATAATTCTCAAAGCTTTAATATGGAAGGTCTTGAATGGCAATGTGTCTATTTTAATTCTATTTTGAAAGCATTATGATGTTTCCAGGTCCCAGAAGCTCCATTCATTTGATATATTTCTGAAAATCTTACCATGATATTGGATGAGAATTTCATCTCTTATTTGGAAAACAAGGGGAAGACAAAGAAGCAAGTGCTTAAGTCAGGAGTAGCATCCTAAGAATTCTAAATTATGGAAGTTGAATAAAAAGAGTCCAAATGGTGGGTATAGTCTAATAGTTTATAAGCAGTAGCTAGAATATGAATGGTTTTGGGAACCTGGAGCTGCCAATTCTTTAAAGAAAAATAAAAAGTAATGAATGAGAAAGGGATAAGCTGCTGTACAGAAATATGCAAGTAAGGTGTATGTAGTAAACATGCCTTTTTGTCACTGATGTTTGCAGCTACAGAGTTAAATGGCTTTGAAAGCCTGCTCCTTAGTTCCAAGGCATACACTGCAAGCCATAGAAAAAGGAAACACTTCTGATAAATCACAGTCTCACAAAAAGTGCAAAAATGACTGCATTTTAAGCTGCAGGGAAAAGAGTATAGTTAATGCATTAAGTTTGAAATCTGTTAAATTCAGAATTTTTCACTTCAACAGCTTTCAGGACATGTGAAGTTTTCTTGTTTGTCTTTAGAGAGAAAAATGGCCATGGGCCTAGATTGTTAACTCAGTAATTTTCACTACCATTCCTTCAACATGGTGTCCAGGTTTTTAGATTATATAATTATTTTCATTGGAAAGCACATTTTAACATCTGGGAGTAATTTGAAAGAATATAATCAACTTTGTCCTTTTTTTTGGAGGGTATCTTCTGTTAATATTTAACCCATAACTGATTGCATGATTTACCAATTTAACCCTGACCAACTTGTGAAATTTATCATCCTTGGCTGTTACTACACAAATCTATCATGGTAGCAGACTTTTTTCCAGCTCTGTCTGTATACAATGCCGTTCTTGTCTGTGCTCCATCCATGCTGCTGTGCTGTTAGCGGGGCTAACACTGAGAACAGGAATTTCCTAAATGTGGTGGAACTTCTTCAGGGTGACAATTATTTTTTGCTTGTAAAAATTCCCTCCTTTTCAGCAGTAGGTCAAATCCTGATATCTATCCTTACTTTCTATATTAAGTCTTATGTTTTCAGTCTTCACTGTTTGATGGTGTTTGATCATATTTGAATGTAACTCAGAATAACCTTAAAAGTTGATCAGATAATATTAAAAGAATGCAAAGGTGATTGTAAATACTCATACTGCAATACTCTTGAGGTAGATCCCAGGACTTGGTGGCCTCTCAGTTTCCCAGGTTTTGCAGGCCTGATGCATAAACAACTTTCAGTTGTTTTTCAAGACTGTGGTGGGCCAAAATCAAGTCTCATAAAAATCAGTGTTAGCTTTGACTTTCTTGCCTTCACTTTCCTTACCCCTCCTTCTTTGAGTGAACTATGAGGTCAACGAGGGGCTGGAGGAAAAGGCTAGAAAGAACAATATAGCAATAGAAAGGGCAATAGACCTCTTCTAAATAAGGTCTAGGAAAGGTCAACTAGTAAAGAGGTGAGAAAAAAATAACAAAATAAAAGGGCAGGTGCAAGTGAAACAGCTATTAAATAAGAGATTAAATCAAATAGGGGAATAAATCAAATGATAGACTCTAGACATAAGAAAAGGTTGCAGACCCTGAAAGTGCTGGGAGAGAGAATTTTTCAGTGGAGACAAGATAAATCAGGATTTGCACACTCTTGAGTGTTCAGCAGAGCCATCTTGTAGTGAAAGGGAGAGGCAGGGGGGAAATTCATCTTCTGTGTGTACAGGGAGTGTGTGGAAACAAGTTCAAAATCAGTTTGTTGCTTGATTCAGAAGGACCGGCTCTGGCTGCTTAAATATTGAGTCTTCTCATGCTGGAGGAAAGCAGCATCCTCTGTCCAGACAGAGACCTGATACTGATAATAATACCAAATGTTCATGCCTGAACTGAGAAGCGGGGGAGTTGACGGAGTTCCCCAGACATAAATCATCCCATACTTAAGTAGGAATTGAATCTCCCTTCCTGCCACACTAATACCACAGGCATTCTGGGGTATGATTCAATCTGGTTTGACCCCAAACTTTTGTAAAGATAAATTTCTGCACTGTTTTTCAGAGATCTCATTCACTTGAAGGTAAGAGTTGTGGTGGTTGCACACATGGAAGATGGATGGTTTTGCTGTCGTCTGATCTGCAGAGCAGTTACGCTGTAACCATGCATATTATTGCCGCTGTAATTGCATCCATCATACCTCCTGTAAAAACAAACAAATGGACTCCCAAACTCACTTAAAACCGGATAAACAACTGTTCTTTGGCAATGTGACAGATAGTTATTGCCTGTGAGTAGCCCATAACAGATAGGAAGGACAAGGATTAGGGTGGATTTGTAAACCATAAATTGTAGAAATCCACTCAGAGTCTCCAAGCCAGACTCTTCCCTTAACTTTGCTTGAGTTATGCCAGGGATAAATCTGTCTTTCTGTCGAAACTCAGTGAAACTTTGTGCAGTCTCCTTTTCCTGTGCCAGTCATTGATCTATTATAAAACCTAGAGCTTCAGCAAAGCTAAGTTAGCCTGATAATTTTTTCCTCCCAATTTGTAGAAGGATGAAATGTTGCATTTTCTGTGGCTCTGTTTTGCTGTATGAAAATGTACCAGATGAAACTCATTAGAAGTAAGTGAAAATGTGGCAGAAATGTGATTTTATCCATGTTGGTTCTGAAAGAGCTGAAAACAAAATTGCCTTTTCTAAAATATGTATGTAGGTACACAAAAAGAATTCGAAGTTCCACCTGTTTTGCTTTTGCTCACAATAACAAAAGTACAAAGCAATTAATCAAAACTAACTAAACCCAAAGAATACCCAAAAACCAAAAAACCCAGAGGATTAGCTAACACTCGAAACACTAGATTACTGCATGGGTACACTAATTCAACATTAGAACAGATGTTACACTATTTATCCTAATTTACTTGGCGCATGTGGATCTTGAATACGGTGCTTGATGACCAGGGGCAAGTCAGCAGTTTGAGCAGCGCCTTGCTTTGGGGCTCTCCTGGCCACACTTGTGTATCTATCTGCTAACTCCAACTGGAGTGTGTGCAGAAGGAGATGTGATGCTTGCTATCGCATACCCAGAAGCTAGCAAGCTCTAATTGTGCTATCTTACCATGTCACTGGTGCCCAGGTGGTACTCTGATCTTTCAGATTTTATCTCTGAATAAGAAAGTCCACACAGGAGTTGAAAGCAATTTAGGTCACAGAGACATCACAGGCAGCCCTGACAACTAAGGATGATCACTTCCTCAGCTCTTTGCTGCTCCTCATCAGCCAGACGACATGTCTGAGTGCAATTCTAAATTCAGTCCAAAGCCACTCAGGGGTGAAGGCATTGCAGGTTTTATTTGAGTAAAAGCTAAAGGAACAAACTTACCATGGAGGAAGTCTAGAATGTAATGTAGTAAATTGAGAACTTCCTCCTGCACTGTGTCGTGGCAAGACAGGGTCATTCTGTCAGGGCTGCACTGAACGTCAGCAACTCAGTGATGTTCTGGGTTGTGACAAAATTTACAGTCCATTTTTGTTATGATACCAAAAATCTTTCTGTAATCTCTATTGAACCTGTGTTCCCCACACTTCTCAGTGGTCTCACCGTACTTCAGGATCTGCCCTCCCTTGCTGGGTACCCCTGTGCTTCAGAAATGTCCTTTTTCCTGCACCTCACCATGCTCTGTTTTGTCGTCAGAGAGAAGGGCCTCTCTTTTCTTCAAGGTTCCTTCTGACTCAGAGCAAAAGAAGCAAAGAGGCTTCTGTTGTATGCCCCTCTGAAGAAAACTGGCATACATTAACACATCGTTCTCATGAAGAACAAGAGAAATCCTCACAGCAAGCTCACATCACTGAGGGAGAAGGTGATAAGATCATCCCATGAACTGTGGTTAAGGGGTAGCCTGGTTCAGCTATAAGCCCCAACTACAATCCATCATTAGTACCTGTTGCTTTTCAGAAGTCCAGCTTCAATCTGTACACTCAGGTCTTTGGGGAGGCTCCTGCTCCTCTCTGCACATTTGTCCTCAGCCTGGGGTGCACCTTCATCTTCCAGTTTAGGGTAAAGTTTGGAAACTCTTGGTTTTATGCTCCCTGAATCAGATGCTCTGGGAAGGAGAGCATCTGGGAAGGTGAGATAACCCATCTGAACTGCATTAGATGGGTTAAACAGTGTTCACATGATAGTTTCCCTGGGCAGGATGGTTATTTCTGACCACCAGCTGGGAGTCATTGGGAGCTGCAGCATCTGCACTGCTATCTCCAGAAGTGGATCTCTGTCATTTGGCCAATATGTATCTAATTTTCCTGGATGTCTCCCTGTAAACAAGCATTACTTTGGTTAATCTGTATCTAATTTTCCCATATTCTCCCTGTAAACAAGCATTTGTTTCATTTGTGTTTCATTTTAACAACGTTCTTAGCCGTGATGAACGTAAAATATACCAGAGGGAGACACAACATGGTGATAGGAGCAGACCAAAGTCACCTGGAAAATCTGACACATGCTCTGACCACTGGTTCGTATCTTCTGACTTCAAAATGGGATAGGCAGGAGTATGTATGTCTAATGGGACCAGAGGAGGCAGAGCCAAACTAATAAGATAAAGGCAGAAATAGAACAAATGGCAAAGATGTCCTATGGTTAGGCCGTGCGAGGGCACTAAGAGAAATAAAGGACTGTAAAGGATGCTGTTCCTCCTCAGACGCAAAGTGGTCACAACCAGGAGCAGATTTAGTGACTAAATGCCCAGAAGCAACTGCATCTTTTCCCCTTTTTCTATATTTTATGGTCTGTGTGACAATAGGTTGTTCTTCTAAGTCACAGAAACTCAGGCTTACATCTGTTCCTGTTCCAGGAAGGTAAAACATAAATGAATAATAACGCTTTCCAGAAGTGGGGTGTCATTGCATATCGAGTTCTGAAATGGATCTGGCTTCCTGGGGAAAATACCTAACAATTCACTTAGGTTTGAATCCTTGATGTTTCACTCTTGAGTTGACAGTTTAACAACAAATAGTTATTTCTTCTTGTGGAAATGTTGGTGGGTACAGATCATTTCACACAAAAGGGTTACTCTCCTTTGCTTGTCTTTCCTGTGAAACACTTAACATTGTTATTTGGAAAAATCTCAGCTATGTGCTGCATTTGAATAGAAGGAAGGAGTGTTGTGACAGCAGGGGATATAGCAAGGTGCCTAGTGTGGTTGTCTTATTGTATGTTGCTCCTTTAGATTCTTCTGCAGAGTTCTGTGCAAAGACAGCTGCTGCAGATTGAATAATGCATCTTAAGCACATTAAATGTATCCTGCATATTCAAAACTGAAAATAAATATCAGATTCTCATACTATTGTGTATTGTTCAATAAATTTGGCCCATTGTGTGCCATTTCCCTAGCATGGTTTGTCTTTTCTCTCTTTTGCCATTTACCATTTTATTTGCCTTTTTTCTTTTCTTTTTAATTTTAAGATATTGAAATCATCTGGGTGTTGTTCAGATGAAAACAGGACTTCTTTTCTTGCAAAGTCCCCAGGTGAACTCCGAAATAAGCGGAATATAGTTGCTGATGTCTGATATTTACTTGGATCTGAAACTTATATTATTCACATCATAATGGTCTGTATTTTACAATCAGAAGGCCAAATCCATGGCTGGCACAACTTCACTGAACTCACTGGAGCTGAACTGCTTTATTGAGTTGCCTTGTGAATATAGATATTGCAAGTAGATGTGCTTGTAGTCCTGGGAGTCGAAATATCTATGCATTTCAGTATAGCACAATTTTAAATATAACCCCAAACTCTTTTAATTCCTCTAGGGACGTTATGTTAGTTCTATTAATAAGTGGGGAGTGTCTTTTCTCCAATATGCTTTGTTAGCCTATGCCAGTAGAAATGATGTTCTTTGAGTCTATTTCAACTGTAGAATTGGAAGCATGTCTATGACATAACCACTTTACAAGGTATTTGAAACTGGAAGTGTACTTTTGGGAATGAGATCACATCATACGCATTGACCATTGTGGTTATTTCATTGCTCAAAATACGTGGGAGAAATCATTTCTGAGAATTATTTTGTTATTTTAAATGTGTTTCTGTGCTGCATATCCCACCCACCTCCAAGTTCCACACTGCCCTTCAGCTACTTAGATTCTTCCCTTTCCCCTCCACTCAGCCAGCGCTAGCTTCTCTTTCAATTTCCAGTTCCCAAAAGAAAACTGTTTCCCCATAGACCACTGTATGCATGTATGTTGACCAGCCTACTACCACGTTGTCTCGTTTCCAGTCTCAAATTAATGCTTATCTGTCATGACCATCCCTCATCTCTGCCTTTTTTAGCCATATCTGTACCAGCAAACAAGGCTCAAGTGCTCATGCATAGCTTTTTATATTGTTTATGTACTAGGCTGCTTCAGTCATGCCAGCCACCACTTTTGCAGGTGGGGATTAGGGAACAGCATGGGACGGAGATGGTTCCCAGCGGGCAGCAAGGGTCAAACTGTTTCAAGGAGAATGGAGTTCTGCTATGTTCGCACAAGCTGCCATATGCCCCTTGCTCTCCTGACCGGCTGGATATACTAGCAGAGATGTAGCTGGTCCGTAAACTCCAGAGGGTTTGATTACAGTTTCCCTGATCTGACTGAGAAATGATGACCCGGACTCTTACTACCCCATTAGTAACCACTGTGTATTTTGAGATGAGAACTGGGATCTCGTTTCAGTTGTAGGCTCCACATGCTCTGATGAAGGACTGACTTTTTCCCTGCTTTTAGTGCAGTGTTATTCAAATGAGTACTGATATAATGCATGATAACAAATAATCCTACTTTTAAGTCTTAATTAAAATTACATTTCACCTTTGGGAGATGTTGTTTATTCTGGCTTTTTCACACACACTTACTGTATATTAAACTATAACTCAAGGTGATGAATATCCCGAAGTTGATGGATTTTAAAAAATAAGTTTTTCAGTAAGAGGACGAAATCACAGCCCAGTTTATAAAAATATTCTGAATATTTATTGCTTGTAGTGGATAAAGCCAAGTCATAAATTAAGATGTTAAAGTTCTGTTTTGATGGTTCAATTTTTCTGAAAAATTTCTTTATTGTTTGCATCTGTGCATCCAGGTACCTGAAATTCTCTGGATGTATCCTCGGAATCAGACAGAGAAAGCAGGTTTAGCAAAATAACAAGTTAAATAAGTATTTATAATTATGTAGCTTTTACATGTCTTGAACATATAGCTATAAACTTCGACTAATATTAATACAACAAAAGCACCCATTCTTTAACAAACAACAAACCCTAGATTATTTCACAGGTACATGTGTCCATACGCCCCTTACTCCCCCACTTGTACAGACCATAAGAGGGCTACTCCATGTGGAGGATTAGCTAATGACAATAGTAACTATTCAGTTACTGATCTTTAAAAAATACTCTTATCCTCATGTAAGTCATTTTTCCATGTGGACTGCTTTGTATGTATGTTTCTTGGCTGGTTTGCTGCCATGTAAAGCAAGTCTTACTCATTTATTCAACAATCTGTGCAAATTTAACATCATTTGGTTAATGATTTCCCTGCCAAATTCAGAGAGACAATTGTATTGAACTACAAACCTCATTTTAATATCCTATTTAAAAGTCTAATTGAACCATCACTATTTTGCCTTTGATTTGTTGGATCTTTTTGTGTTGTCTTGGAGATTTTGATGGTGCTTCCTTCCAGCTCTATTGATATTTATAACATGGATGGCATGTTTCTGGAGGCATAAAAGAGTGGAGAAGGGCTCTCAGGTGAGATAGATACATTTCAGATTAAGAAAGGTCTAAGGAGGACACTTCTATAAGATGGAGATGCTCTATTAATGACAATGTTAAAAGAAAACAAGCAGCTAAAACTGAAGAACATGTTATAGCAATCATGTTCATGGAATTAGCCATGGAACTTCAGGTTAAAAAAAAAAAAAAAAGCTAAACCAAAAACCAGCTCTTTGAATATTTCAGGAAAAATAAATATGTTACACCTGCAATTAATCCCTTCTAGCAGCAAGAAAAATACATAGATTAATAATAAAAAATTGTGAGTCAACATGAATTCTCAATAAGGCAGTTTGAATGTAAAATACGAAAATGACTCTTGTAAAACAGATCTAGCCTTTGGTGGGTACTGCGATGGGGTATTGGTTGGCAAACTGCTGCTGTAAAAAGACTACAGAATCCAGTGATGGATTTCTCAAATTCTGAAATCCAAGAGCACAATTATCTCACATATCATTGGCCCCATTTATAAAGAAGATGGTTCTAGTGATATAAAAATTCAGATTTTGCTCAGTCTGATCACAAAATGAGAAATGAGTTCAGAAAACAGAGATTTTTACCAGTTCTGTTCCTTTTCAGTGTTGTAGCAGCAGTCATGGAGAGGATAGGAGGAGGAAACAAAACCAAAACGCAACAAAACAGAAAGATGTAAGGAAACTACTTTGGTAGGGCTGTGTTCTCCTTATAGTTTATTACTAGGATGGTCCAACAGCTGTGCTTTACCTCTGTAACAGGAGCAAGGGATCCCTTTTGTCGTGCACAGATTGAGTAATGCTACTGCCATATTTTATTTCCAAATTAGAGGAAATGTCACTCAATGTTCATGTTTTAAATGAGAAGGAAGAAAAGCATTCCCTTCATGCAGTTTAAAGAAAAAAAAAAAGTTAAATCTGTTAAATATCCACTGACATTTGTATGAACTTAAAGCTAAGCATGCATCGCATCTTGGATTACCACAGTCCATATATCATATCAGGTAACATAGATTTTTAGACTGAAATATTTTTATTTTCTGAATGATAAACAATTTCACTGGTCTGTTTATTACACAGAAGACCTGGGGAAGACTCCTGTAGCCAGGTCACTAGGACATAAAGATGCCTTGTGTTCAGTCCATAGGTCTCCTGAAGAATCTCACAGTAAGTACAAGGGTAAAGAGAGATATACTGTATCTACATGTTCAGACCTGCAAATACAGAGGATTCAACCTTCTATGAGAAGCTTGGAAATTATTTAGCTATCTGCTCTGCACATCACTCAATCCAAATATAAAGAATTTGGACAGAATATAAAGGAGATTTCTCTTGTTTTCTCTCCCACATGCATTCAAACCTAATCTTAAATTTGAGGTCTTTCATTCAAAATTATAGCCCAGGCTACAGCCCCTAATGGGAACTGACATAAAGCATTACCTATAAAAGTGATTCAAGTGTTGGTATCTGCATGTATTTCTGAGCAGCTGGTCTATATTTGCTGCATATGTCTGTTCCTGGCTCCATTATAGAAAGGGACAGTACAGAATGAACTAACTGGCAGAAATCTCCGA
>NW_009942172.1:129991-137448 GCF_000696875.1 Nestor notabilis | reverse complement strand
CAGGAATTTTAGAGGAGTTTTCTTTCTTCTCTGCCTGCATGGAGAAAATCCTGGCATGCTTGAACCTGCTGTGCTTGTCGTTGCTTTTGTCAGTGCTGGAATCTGCCAGGTGTTTTGTAGGCACTCAGGAGCATTCCAGGGAAACCAGGTTTCTCAGTCTGCTGTTGTTGGCTGTCCTGTCAGTAGCACTAGCTTCAGGTTCTTCAGAGCATTTGAGCTCTGTTTGCTTTATTAGGGAAACGTACTTGATTATCTTCTTAAGACCTGAGCACTTCACTTGCAAATATTTTTCCTACCAGCTGTTGTCCGATCCTGCAAAGCGCTGAGCACTGTCAGCCGTCACAGAGCTTTAACTGGACTATTTTTGCAGAGCTCCTGCTGTGTGCCATCACTGGAGTTGGAGGCCAAAACCAGCTTTGTCCAGATAGACTTATCCTTCCAGTGAGGAAATAAAATATTCACAGTAGATTATGCTAGCTGTCTGCCTGAGTCGCTTTAACACATCCAAATAACTGTCCTATTTTTCATACAAGCCAGCAGCTTCCCTGAGTTTCATTACCTGTATCAATCTTAACACTATTTAAATGAAAAGGAAGAGCTTTAAAATGTGAGAGCACAAGCCTAGGTATTTTCCCATGGGGCACCTCTGAGCACAATAGTATCTTCTCTTCAATATTTTTTCTGCATGTCTTTCAAGCTAAACACATCCAGACTGTGGACATGCCAGGAAATGCCATTCTGGGACTAATTTACTGGTACTGAAAATGTTATTTCCAGAACTGTCACTTTCCAAGGGAATTTGAGTATCCACAAGTATTTCAACTGTGAGGATCCGTTTTCTGACATTTGGGATCCATCTGTACTTCAGTCCAGCTGGAACCAAGCGGGCCCCATCCATCTGTAATCTCCCTGAAACTGTCCAGGACTGTCAAGGAAATTGCACTATGACCATGCTGGAACCATTGTTGGTGTTGGCTGGTACGGTTCAATGCTTTGTGTGGACAGAGATTTAAATGAGATCATTTCACTACCCTTTTGGTAAAGTCTGTTGGGAAACAGCTGGAGGCAATGATTTCATTGCCTTATTATTAGTTGTATTATAGGACACAATAGAAGCAGAAAAGAATAGGGCTTGTGTCAGAATTTTATGTAAAATTGTTCTCTCCTGCCCAGGCATCAGTGCTGGCTCAACAAAATACTGATCAGATCTGAATCTCATGGGCAAGCTAAAAATAGAGGGATGCATCAAATGGGGCTCCACAGAGGCTGTTCTTCGCTTGGTTTTTTTCATTAACAGATGATGGAATAGAGATTATACAGATGATAGAAACCCAGAAGGGACTGCAAGAATATTTACTGCAGGGCAGCCCTCAAATGCGTAACAGTATTGACAAGCTGGAGGCCAGTGTGTAATTTGTCTAGTGGAAGTACTGGGTAGCACACCTAGGCAGAGCTAATCATCAGCACAAATACATAATGTCGACATGTGGTAGAGCAGGAGATTACAGTGGATCAGCATAAGTCAGTAATTTCAATCTCTTGTCCTATATTCTTCTTCTTTGCAGGGATATACAAGTGAGCATAGTTGGAAAGACAGGTGAAGCTACCTTTCTGCTCCTTGTTTGGACTCAGCCGCAGACTTGCTAATCTGGGGCGCTTTGAGAAGGATGGTAAGCAAAGGGACAGAGTCCAGAGGAGAGGAACCAAGAATGATCAGAGATATAGAAAATCTAGCTGGTTGGGTTAACTGAAGGAACAGGTGATATCTAGTGTGAATAAGAGACAGCGGAGGGAAAAACACAGTAACAGTCACCTAGGCATCCAAAATGCTGGAGCAGGTAGAAGTTAGTATAGACTTGTGCTGTGGACATGAAGCAATAGGTTGAATTACTACAGGCAAAAATGGGACTAGACATTTGGGAAAACTCTCAAATTGTACAGAAAAGAAACAGGTAGTCTGCTGAGGCAGTGAAATGTCCAGCTGTACAGATCCTTAAGAACAAGGGTGACACACAGCTTTCAGATAGGACACAGTTAGAACTGAGCTTGCTTTGGGAGTCTCCAACTTTCTGATCCTTCCAAGTTGGAGTAACCTGGACATGGTCTCAGCAACATTCCTTAATAGCAGCTTTCCTGCAGTGAAACTGCAACCAGTTGGTGCAGTTCCAGTCTGAAACCTGTTGAAAAGAAACAAAGAATATCTGAAGTGAATTAAGATTTCTCAAAGAGGATGATCTTCCAAGAACTAAGAAATTGTGATCGGTAGGGCCTGTGGTTGTTATTTATTTAAGAATTATGAGATTGTCTCTGGCACTGCAGAGGTAGAAGGGACGAGTAGCATCTTCCATTCTTACACCTTGTTTCCTACTTAAGGAAGATCCAGATCTACCTCTTTGTCTGAGATAATCCAGTGACTTCTTGAGCCTATAAAAATAGAGGGATTGGCTAGACACTTTCCAGAGCTGACTTTCTCTAGGAGATAATGTCTGCTAAGCCAAAACTCTCCTTTGCTGTACAAAGCCCATAGTAGATTACTGTTTGTCTTATTCGGGATGTTTCAACTCTGCATTCTCTGGGATGTGTTCTGGCCCTAAAGATTAGTCTAGGGAAAATAACTTCCTACCAAATGCGACAAAATAACCCAGTCAAACAGACAAAAACTTCACAGCAATCTTCAAATCGCTTCCTCAGGGTGAAAGAAAAGGGTTTATAAAACTAGACTCTCAATTGCCTCCTTCAGAGTTGAGAGAAAAAATTCTATTACCATGCAGAGATCCTTAGTCAAGTTCTTCTTGGGAAATGAATTAAAGGACACGTTTTAGCTTGGCCCAAAAGATCCAGAAGCTACTTGAGAGCCCTCCTCTCAAAAGAGGAAAATACTCTCAAACAAATAATTAATGTCTATTATTAAACTGTAGGAGTAATGAATAACAGTCAGCACCTTACAAATGGGATCTGCAAGAGGAAATTATTCCTACAATCCACTGATGCTTCTCCTTTAGAGGGTTGCTGATTTGTTTAGATTTGTCATTTGCATATCTCCAGCCCCTCAACTCTTCTGTGAATTGCTGTCTCTACCTCCCCTTTGCTGACAGCTGGCCATCCACTTCTCTCTAAGCTGTGTGACAAAATTTGCCCTCCCAAAAATACACTGTTTTGGGTTTTTTGTATAGGCAGTGATAAATGTTGAGTGTAAAAGACTTTTTGATAATTTAATTCACTTTGCTGAATTATGATTCTGCATGCACCATTAGTTCAATCACAAACCAGCTACAATAAGAATTAGGTCTGTTTTGCAACATGAAGCAGACAAGGCTGTTCAGTGGTGCAGTCAAGGGTGTTTAATGTTACATTTGTTGTTGACTTTGAAAACAAACACATGTGCACTGATGTACAGCAATCTGAAAGCCCCATGCAGATGTAACAACAGTGGCATCTTGGGGATCCTTGTCTTCAGAGAGGGAAGTGACAGAGAGGTAGTAATGCTGAGTGAAAACCTCACACACTTGTGCAAGTTGTACCAGGCAGGAACTGCACGGAAAGTGGCTTTCATAAGAATTCAAAGGACTCCAAAGTGAAAAATAGGAACTTCCATCATGAGGAGGTGATGTTTGAGGAGCAGTGGGTTTAGACAAAAAGTATGAGCAAGAGCACTTTAGGAGGGATGTCACTCATCTCACTGCAGGCTTGAAAGTTTGAAAGAGGAAACTGCATGTCACTGGGTTACATTTAGTACTGAATGCTGATCAACTTTCCCTTCTAATAATATTTGCTTTGACCTTAGCAGGGCAATTTGTGTCAGAGAGGTAATCTCAACTTCTCCCTCATCACTTCTCACCCGTCACTTTCACCCCACATTTTAACACTTACTCATGAGCGGTTGGCTGGGAAATCTGAACCAAACACCACCTAACCGTGGCTGAGTGCCAGCCTACGGCTACAGTCCAATGCATATATTGCTTAAGAACTTCTCCAGTATTTATTTTGGAGAACATCATCCTGATATTTTCAAAATTAAGTAGTAAAGTATTTAGCATGCCCTCTTTCCTCTTGAGCTAGGATTTTCAAAAGGAAGTCTCCAGTCAGAAAAGCCTTCTTGGCAGGGAAATGACTTTTAACCCCTAGTATGATGTTCACTTATGCTGTAAAGGCCCAGGCTGGTTGAGGGGGAAAGTCAACAGCTTTATCCTTGAACAGTACTGCATGACATGGAGAGTGGTGAGAATTCAGTGATGACAGCTCAGAGTTGTCTCAGGACTCCTTATCACACTAATGGTGCAAAGCCATTTTAGCTGTATGAAAAAGTAAAATTGCCCCACTTGTTAGCCTATAACATCACTACAGAATGAAAATGTACATAGGACTGGTGAGAGTAAAAGCATTGTTTGGTAGTAAAATTTGCATCTTTTTTGTTTTGCTAATCAGTGGTAAAGCAGACTAGCAAATTGCTTTTTGGAGGTACATACTGAGAAGCAAGAATTTAATGAATTGCTTGACATACCTTTCCTTAAATTAAATCAGAAAATATCTCACTATCTTGAAGTCTACTGAGCCAGAAGATCCTTGTGCGTTCCTGCTTTTCCTGGTGAGCAGCTTATAGACTTGAACTGCTTCATCCAGCACGTGCCACCTGCCATGTCCAAAGACCTGCTCCCAAATCTATTGAAATACACACAAGATCTGCAGATTAGGCCCCAACTATTAAACAAATATTAATTGCAGATATTTTTGTTGTTCACGATAATGATCTGCTTCCTGTCATAAGGTGCAGCTTTCAGATCTCTTGTTATTTTCTAATATTTACATTACAATGGCAGCTGAGGGTCCCAGCCAGATGACTGCTGCCATGTGCTAGCCTCTACTCACACACACAACCCAAAAAGGCAGTCCTTGCCCTAAATTATTGCCAATGGCATTATCACAGTAGCTTCTTATTGGCATGTTTTTATATTGTAAGCTTACCTTAAAGGCAGCAATAAACCTATGATCCCCATACTCTTTATGGATTGTTTTGTTACATGTCTTTTAAAAAGCAATATAAATGTCTAAACTCCTATAAATACATCAGCGTTGCTGCTTATCTTGCTTGTTAAACTGGCAGTTTTGTAACCTCAAGACACTGCAGCTGTGTAATCTTTCACATCTATCTGGCACAAGAACTGTGGGGTTTTTTCTTTCCCTGTTTCCATGTATGAAAAAGGTGCTTTGATACACTGCTTGTAAACAGACTACAACTGCTACTGATTGCAAATATGTGGGCTTATCCATAGAAATGCTGGGCTGTAAGGTAATACAGGAATTTCTACAGTCTTTTGGTATTCTGATTTTCAATTAAAACTAGCTGCAGAACAGCAACAAAAAAACCTGTTTTCATCCATGAATCAAAATCTTTGTCATGCTGGAATTCCATTGGCAACTCCTTGAGAATGAGATGCTTTAAAATATTCAGAGTTTTCAAACACTGATGCATCCAAAGACAAAAAGTCTAATCAACATACCCACCGATGTTGCTGCATTTGTCATGTCTTCGAAGAGAGAAGACAGTGGATTTCTTACTCTGAATGAAGACATCTAGGGATGCTGTTATCTTTTGCAGGCATGTACTTGTTTTTTGTTCTGGACTTACTCTGTATGGCTGTGGTTATGAACAGCCGCAGTGAAGCTGGTGGTGGAAGTAATGAGTTCATTTTTACAGCTCAGTAGCTGTTTATTTTTTCTCTTCAGAAGTTTAGTTTTCACTTAAAATAACAAAAGCAAACCCCAATTCCTTTTAGTTACAAGCAACTTTATGAGCTGCACGTCAGGAAAGAATCGTTATACTGGGCTGAATAAGTAAGTCACTCCAGAAAAGCCAACAAACTCACACTGCCATGAGGGCAAAACATCCAAGATTGAAGTCTGGTCTAGGGAGTGCTCAGTACCTGGAGAGATCCACCAAGTTGTCCTGAAAAGCTGCCCATCGGAAGAACCTGGGCTGCTAACTACAAATTATTAATGACTCTTCAAAACTTTAGGAAGCTGCAGTCCTCTGTACAAACACAGCTTTCTGTCCAAACTGCATGAAAATCATAGGATGAATGTCAGCTAAATCAATCCTGAAGAACAGTGCTGTTGGTTACAATCCATTGATAACTGACCTCTTGGAAACTGAAGGCACAACCTTACCCCTGCAACAGATCCTGTCCCAGCTGTGCAAGGCAAATCTTGAGGGTGCCCTCCAAGGGGCAGGGAGGTAAGGAGGAGAAAATGAAATAGTAAATAAAAAAGAATTTAATTCTGTAACATTTTCCAGATTTGGCACTGGTTCTCATTATCCGCTATGTTTCATGCCTGACTTTTCTTCTGAGAAGTTTGATTTGCATCATCACAGTTAATTCTGTAGGCCACAGTATGCTTTGGCATCTTTGCCGTTTAGGAGCCCAAGCAGCGAATTCTTCTTCTGTCTGCTTTTAGCAAGAAAAATCTCTCCTTTTCTACAAAATCTGTACTTCGTAAGTAACAAAAACCACGACATTTTTGGTATACTAAACTGAAGAGTTTGACTCTTGAAATCCTTTTTCTGTAAATCCATTAAATGCCTTAACTTAAAGTAAATTGCATCTACTGGTCACTTCATCCTGCTGCCGACCTAGCAGAAAGCTGATAGATAGCTTTGAAATGTCTCATGTGTTCATTCTTCCAGGAAGACTGTACAGTACCTCTGAGTGTATACGGACTAAGCAAAGAGAGGGTCACTGCTGGGGGATGCTGTGCTGATCTCCAGGAGTCAGAGGCTAACCCTGGCGCAGATAATGTCAGCTTTGCTGCTTCATCCAGAGAGGGAGAAGGAGGGAATAGGGAGGAGGGAGTAAATTGTGCCTGGATCTTGCCTGCATAGCAGCTTATGCTGTAACCAGGATGTGACCCTGATCTCAGGAGTGCACCTGAACACTCAAATTTGATAGTAACTCCTGGGTGTCACTATGCCCTTTTCTCTTCACATTGTGCTGTTTTTTCTATTGCTGAAATAACCTGCTTGTGCTTGCTTCTGAGTTGGACCCCTTCTCCCTGGGAAGGCTACTCTATACTTCAATGACTTTCCACATAAAGTGTCTCTCTTTAAAAAGGGAAAAGTTTACCGTGGCTAACTTGGATCTTGGAATAGCAGGTGGCAATTTAATTGGAAGATGTAAGCTGCTTACTACTAATTTGCATGATTATAAGATTTTGTAATTGCCCTGTAAAAGTTAATTTGACATCGAGTTCAGTGAAACTCTACTATGTTAGCATGATATTGATGCGTGTATGAGATTTGCTGTTGCTGTTTGATATGTTCCCTGCTGAAAGTCTAAAGGGGAGAATCGAGGGGGTTATTTTTAAATATATACATGCACACACACACAGAGGTGAATCTCATTTTAATGACCCCCGTGAGGCCTGGATAAACGTATGTTGTATCAAGGAGTTCACTGCAGCAG
>NW_009942172.1:123143-129960 GCF_000696875.1 Nestor notabilis | reverse complement strand
AATTGGTAATTCGTTCCTTCAAATTAACAAGGAAATATGTGGTTGGAACCAAACATCGATACCTAGTAATTTTGATGAAGATTACCTCATTGATTAACATTTAACCTGCATTTTAAAAAGAAAAATGTTTAAGAAACAAAAAATGTACACTTAGAGGCTAAATATAGCTTGCACTGAGGAAAGTAAGAAAAAAATACAATTTCGTATTTAGGTCAACCTTGTATTAGTGTTTGCTCTAATGCAGCTAATTAGGAAGGAAAAATTGCTTTTGTTACTGGGCGTGCATAGAGGGGAATCTGCAGCAGAGCTTATCCTAGTGATGTTTGACTTTGTGTGTGTGTATTATCTGCCTGCCTCCTTCCCGCATTGTATAGTCATGTCTTGCAGGCTGCAATGTATAAAAGGTTTCTTCTGTGCGGTGCAGGTCCCTGTCAGAGGTTTCAGAGCAAGACTGCGCGAGCAAGGAGCCGTGCTGTGCTCTGGAGAGGGATTAGCTGGAGTCTCCAATGCGGCGCAGGGCTGGGGGCTGCTGGCTGGCGGGTGTGTGTCAGTGTGTCTGCCAGCCCCTGTGCCAGACCACAGGATGTGCTGTTCCACAGGGAGCCCGGAGAGTGAGGATACCTTTAAGGCAGAACAAAGTGTCCTTGAAAAGCTGAGAGAAATTCTGCCTTCTTCCGTCGTCCCCTCCCTGAAAGCTGGGTCACTTCACTGCTGTGGAGGAGTGTCAAGGGCAAAAATAAAGCAAGAGAGGAAAGGTGTAGCAGGAGTTGTGCTAAAATGCCTGATTCTTGTCATATATCTACAGCAGCAGAGAACAAACTACGCTTGACTAAGTTGCTAAGGTACACAAGCTCATCGGTCTGTAAAAGCACAGTAATGGAGTTACAGTTCTTATATATTAAAATTAGGAACGTGTTGATTTGCCTCATAGAGCTGGGACTCACTGTCACTGAACACAAACACACACACGTCCATAGCAGTTTTTAGCAGGTAAAGCTTTATCTCTGAATTCTCCTCTTTCTCTCCCCCTTTTCTCTCGCTCTGTTCCCATATTCCACCATGTCTGGGGGAAAGTAATAAAAGGAGGGCTGCACATGGTGTTTGTAAATACGACATTCAAGTTAGCTTCGCTGAGCATGGCATGGATGGGTGGATGCCTGCACGCTGGGCGTGAAGGAGGTATTTAAAGACAAAAGGGCCAAGAGTGTTTTATCTGCTCTCTGGCAGCAGGGGAAGGCCCTGGAAAAAGGGTGGCAGATCTGGGTGGCAGACCCGGAAATTTACCCTTGCAGCTGTGTTTTGTGTGTGTCAGCGGGAAGAAAAATGGAAGATTCAGAGTAAATTACTACTGAGAGTGAAAGCACAGGGAAATGTATGGCAGAGATTTAAATATTGCATTATAGTCCTTAGACAAATTCTTCTAAGTTGAGAGCATGGGAATGGTTTCCTAATGGGATGCTGAAAGATGTGTAGATAAAGAAACAATTACGAAGGAAATTGGAAATCTGGAGATCTAAGCCTATCTTTTACTCGAATGCTTTAAAGTCATTCAGGTGTTCACAACTATTTAAATCCTTCACTTGTTTTATGTGCCTCAAACAAAGCAATGAAGCAGCACTGGGATAAAGAGCCTGCCCTGCTCCAGCTGAAAATTGTCTGACATAGACAAAACAAAACAAAACCCCCAGAAGCCCAACAATACCATTTCATGTGCAACATTATATCTACTGAATGAATGGAAATGTAGGCATGCATCAGAGTAAAGTACTCTTAAAAGCTCATTTGGATGGTATGGTTTTTACCTAGAGGGGAAACTACTGTATATGCAAAACTCAGATGAATATGTACAATATCCAGGAATAGGTACCAGAGGGGGGGAGAAAACATGCCGCAAATGTAATCATCTTCCAAATGGTCCAAAACCAAATTGTTCTCGCTGCTGTTGCTGAGCAACAGTCCCACGATGGGATTCAGCCTGTGCAAATGTACAGTAGGAGAGTCCAGCCTACCCAGAGAGTAAGAAACATGGAGTACCAGGAGAGGCGGCAGAGGGGCCTGGCATGGCTGGGCTATACTTCCCAGGAGTTGTGACCCCCCTAAGTACATAGTTTCACCATTCTCCTGACCTTTCACTTCCAAACTGCTCTCATAGAAGGCTTAAAATAAATAGTGAAGCAAGACTGGTACTAGAGAGCAATGGGACTCTGGCTGTTGTTGTAGTGGGCCAGTTTGTATCTAGGACATTTTCTGTGCAGTAAAGCATTAGCACTTCTTCTGAGGTGTTCAAAGGCTATGAAACTCAGGGGAGGGAGAGGGAAAAGCAAATAACAAGTCTAACAGACAATTCCTGGGATTTAAAAGCAATGCCCCTCTGTGACTTCAGCTCTGAAGACCACATGTGCTCTCATTAGGTGGTAACACAGTAAAAATCCACTGTCTAAAGGGACGATAATCCACTACGTTTTGAAATAAAAATTCTGGAATGCTTAATCATCTGACACAGTGTGATGTCAGTTTTCATTCACTTCCTTCAGTGGGTTATTCATTAAACAATTTAGAGATGCAGAAAGGAAAAGGAAACCACAAAAATGCATGTTCAGATAATGCAAATAGACTGTTTGAAATTTAAAAAAAAATAAAAAAATTAAGAACAACCAAAAAGTGATTTGTGGCCGATGGGATGACTTGAGAGAGCTCACTATACAGAGCTGTGGAAAATGGTACATTGGAATAGAGATATTTCAAATGTGTGTATGATAGACCTGATAATTTAGGACTTGGTTGAATTTGCTGTAGTTGTTCATACTGCAGTGAAAGCTGGCAGTCCTCTGGGTGGAGAAGTAAATCTTTGCTAGCCCTCGTTTTCATAATCAATAGATTTTATAACATTTTAGCTATTTTTTTTTAAACGACGTGCAAGATCGTTATTTATCTAGGTAACTGCCACCAAAGTGGTATTTGTAGTGTGAAACAAACTCGGACTAGTTTTCATTTTGTCTCCCTAAAATTATTGTTCTACATGAAACTCTGATTAAAAATACAGTCTTTTAGGCTGAATATTGATGGACAGGTTGACCCTTCTTAGAAAAAAGCTCATGGGAAAAGAAACAAATGAACTGTGGAAGCCTCAGAATGTCTTATTCCAGCTTTGAAAGGTGGTACCTGGTAGGTGTTGTTAGTTACAAATCAGCAGTAAGTGTCCGTATCCCAGTCCCCAAACTGCCAGGGTTGTTCTGACCATCTGTGTGGACATGTTTCCAAATCATCACAGCTGGATCTCACCTTAAATGTTGGACCAAACTGAGTGCTGAGTGTAAACAACTGTAACCTTTCACATGCTCCAAATTAAGTTCTCATTCCTGTTGTGGGGCAGGGGAAAAACAAAACAAACAAAAGCCAGAGAGTAACCCACTATGATTATACTTCCTTGGATCATCCTTTCAAAATACTGCAAAATAAAGTTTTCCTGCTTGTTAGACTGACTGCCAAACTGCTGGTTTTGGGGTAGCTGTTTAATAGAGTTCCTCACACACACAACAGGCTAGGTGGGAAATCGCAGAAGAGCACAGAGGAAACTCTCACAATGTATTTCCCCCCTATTATTTCTCAGCCAATTTTGAAATTAGGAAATCACATGGAAACAGCAGGAGGATTCTTAGCCTAGCACTATTTCCTTCCCCTATGATCATGAAGTTTTATTGCTGCATGAGCCCTGCTGCCTACCATTTCAGAGAAACTCAGCAAGAGGTAAGGTTTTTCTAAGTGTGGGTGGTCATGTCCGTGTATTCAGCAGAAGAAATAAGGCTATTCAGCTTGAAAGAAAGGCAGCTCAAGACGAAGTATGGAAGAATAATTTTCAAAGAGAAAATAATGAAGAACTAACAAAAGCACCCAGGGAATTCATTCTTTTATTTTTTTCTTTCCTCCAGTAATTGCTGCTGAAGAGGCTGGCACTGAAATGACATCATTAAGTCAAGGTATCTCACTTGTACACTGTGGGGAAAATTGGATAAAATGAAGGGAAATTTCCTCAGGACTCAGCCTGTTGCTTTGGAAAGGTCTTCTACAGCTGAAAAACAGGTTTACATACAGAAAGACATCCTGCTTGGTGATGCAGGCAAGAGTATAGACATTCAGTAGCTGGGGGGATAAATTCTGAGTTTCTAATATTTTAGTATTATTTGTATGTGCAAGTATTCACATTCATATCCACCTTTATGAATACATTAAACATTATCTGTTTCAGAGCATGTTGCTCATTTTTCAGAAGGGGTGTACAAATGAGTTTCCTGGAAGGCAATTTCACGAAAACAAGCCCTTAAATTTTGCTTTTCAGCAAATAGTACATAATATTTCTAGGGGGAAAAAAAAAAAATGTTGACTATTGCATATTAGGAACATACTGCTCATAAATAAGCAGCAAAGGAATACTGGCACAAACCATGTGGTGAGTAACGGTGACCCATACGGAAAATCTTTCAAGAACTTCATATGATTGGAGAAAGATGATATTTTTTTAGAAAATTGATGATTAACTGAATTGTTCCACTCAATACAGCTAATATTCCCCAATCCCTCCCATGGGAATATCATAGAAAATCATAATGGCAGAACCCTGCTCTTTTTTTCCTTCCAGTATTTGATATTCTTACAAGCAGTTCAGGGATTCATGCTACAGCATGCTATACCACAGGAGAGTATTAGGATATAATCTTCATTCTGCACCTGCAAGTAACCTCTCTGAAGATTATGAGGAAAGGAGCACCTCCAAATATGATACTGCACTTCACTACTTTTTCCCTGAGGGTAATTACCTAAAATTTGAATAAAACACTCCCATTTTCACATATTTAGGGGTTTTTTTGTTTGTTAACTACAGTCATGGAAAGCTGCTTACAAGTAGAGGCATACTTTAAAGCACACAACTATTATTTAGTTTAAATTATGATCTTGAACATCCTAGTTTCAGAAATAGTCCACAAAAAGCCTGGATTTTCATCTGGTACTGTAGTTACTGTTGGAGGATAAATCTGGGAAAAAATGGCATGGAAAACTACCCATTTTTTAACAGAACAACATTTTTGTTACAAAAGTTACACTACCAACTTCATAACAAAAGGCAAATTTCTCTCTTCTGAGCACCTGGATGCTAAGAAGGTTTTGGTTTAGTTTTGGTCCTCACTTCCTCTCCTCATGCTGATTTTCAGCCTGCTGTGAGCGATGAGTGGTGTTGCAGTGTTCTTGAAAGCAGAAAAAACCTGCTTCTCTGATTTGAATTTACAAAGCAAAATACTCTTCTCTTCAAGCTCTGCTCTGTGCTTTGTGTGCTTTCATATGGTTAGAACCAGATTAATTTATTTTCTATATTTTCTGTTATCTCTTCTCACTCTGGGGCTGTCACATCACTTTCTCAGACAGGCATGGGAAGAGAGAACTTATCATTGCATTTAGAAGGTATTTGAGGAAGTATTTGGTCAAATCTATTGCTCTGTATCATACCTATCTTCATGATTCATGAGCTTCTCATTGCTGCTCTTCCATGACCAGGTAGGGAGGCAGCTCTAGAGCTGTAGCTATGTTTTGTCCTGAGTAATTGGGAGCACAAATTGCTTCTTTATGTAAGTGAAATAGCTCACATACAACCCTGCCCCCAATCTGAGCCCTCTAAAGGAGGATATTGTTGCAGTTTCCTATGACACTGCAAGTTAGCTTCTCCTTTAAAAAAGATTTTAAGTTGAGATTTCCCCTTTTGTGCTTAAAGCCTCTTCTTTCCAATCTCTGGACACAGGGAACATGGAAGATAAGGAGAGGGCAAAGCCAGAGGACCCAGTATTCTCAGTAACTTTTGTCTGGTAGAAAATGTAACTGTGCAGCCTTTTTGGAGGTTCAGCCTAGAGCACAGGGCAGCCTGTACCCTGGCTGCAGCATTTCAGGAGTGACTGGGAAGCACAGACACAGTGCTGCCTTTCCCCTCTGCAACACAGTGCTATTACCCAGCACAGCACAGAAGTGAGCCCACGAACATGGGATGCATACAAACTGCTTATTGCCTTTCTGTCAGAAGCATCATCAAATAGTCTCACTTTCCCCAAACAAAAGCAGATATGGATTGCAGAGCTGGCAAGAAAAACAAACAGCAGCCCTTTTTTAAGTGAAAACACTGCCAGATGCCATGAGTAACACAGAGAACTAGCGTCAGACAGATACTGGGTGAGAGTAGCTTAATAGTTTTAATAGAGGTTTTCTTACCTCCGGCTGTTTATGAGAGCAGTCAAGCTAAAAAAGCCTTTCCTCTCTCCTTTCTTTACAGAGCAATGTATACTCTGTGCTGAATACCTTGGTGTAATGATTCTTTGCATTCTGTCAACTTAAAATAGTAATCTAAATATCACTGAGAAGGTTGGGGTTTGGGCCAATTTTAATGAGACAGTATCTCATAAGGGATTGATCCCAGATACATTTAAGGGGGCTTGCAGCTAGTGTTTTGCAATACACTGCAGATTCTGCAGCCTAGTAAAAGAAACAGAAAATTAGTAAGATGTATGAAGAAATGCAGAATACAGACTCTCATTCCCCAGGACATTTCATGCCCTGTGGATTGCAGATTCTTGTACCAGGCTTATGCAGTCATTTATTTTTTTGTCTGTCAAGCATGGGTGACATCATTTGACAGGCAGTATGCTTACTTATCTGTTTTTGCAAAGTAATGCTTTTGCACATTTTTCTTCATTATAAGCTCTGAACAAGCAAGGTACAATGTTCCACTTAAATACCTTTTGCATGCAAACAGCAGCATCACAAAGCCAGGTTGTAGGAA
>NW_009942172.1:111522-123112 GCF_000696875.1 Nestor notabilis | reverse complement strand
AGGAATGCAGAAACAGGGCAAAATCTATTTCCTTTAAGTGTTATTTATCCTTTTCAAATAGTTCACTTTGTGCCATGACAGGAATGGAATGTATTCCACAGTACAAAATTGTTTCCAGGGAAAGAAGAAGTGATTGACATCTAAGTTTGATTTATTGTGAATATGTGGGAAAAATGGGATTTTACACATTTGCAAAGCCAATAAGCATTTTGAAAAGCATATTTGTATTAGGATAATTTTAGTACAGAACAGTCTAGTTTTTAAAAGCAAAATGATCTTCATGCAACAGGCTGGAGTTGTGAATGAAGTGCCACTCAGCAAGAAGACACTGATTTAACAGCTCAATTATTGATGATGCTGAGTCAGGAGTCTGTGTATTTAAAGTCTCCGTTGGCTTTGTCACTGGAAGTAGGGAATCAGCCACAATAGACAGACCAAAGATTTCTGATAAACCTGCATTGGAAATGATGCATTTCTGATTACGATGAGATTTCCATTAGACAGATGATGAACCAAGTACTGAAACCCTTCCTCAGCCATAAATTTTTGCCTAGCCAGGCCAATACTGCTTCAACCAGTCAAGTGAGCTTTTACTGACAGAAGAAGAACCGTTGTCTGCCCCGCATTTCCCCCAGTCCTGGTATCTCTGGGAGATCTGTGTGCATCCCCCAGGGCTGGGCATTCCAGAGCTGTTCACTCACCCGTGTCTTTAACTGACGCCTCTGCAGTGGAAGCAGTAGGTGGGTAGATAGAATAAAGTAGCAGAGAGTGCTGCCTCTAGTTTTCTTAAATACAAATTGAAACTACTTTGTGTAAAGGATGAAAGAAACTCTGCTCTCCAACAGAAGCATCCAAAGAAAAACCAGGAGCTCATATCAGCAGAGCATTGTTTGGCCAGAAGATTGACTTTTTGTATTCACAGTGCTTGGGCTGAATTACATATTCCCATTGCCTGTATTGTCTGGACACTATGAAACAAATTATTCTATTCTACCTCTCTCCAGAAAAATAGGGCATAGGCCCTCACAGTCTGAGAGAAAATATATTTGCCCCTTAGATATTTACTGTGCCATTCCTGATAAACATTTTACACAATTACTTTGCCTTCCTACTGTTATAGTACTGTACAATTTTCAAGAATAAAGTGACCATTAGGAGGCATTAACCAAGAAGTGAGAACCCTGATTACTTCTTCAAGTAAGCAATAAGTGAAAACATCTGAGTTTCTGGAGGGTCGGCACCTTTGCAGTCATTTTCTAGAGACCTTTGCTACTCTCTCCTACTTTTATACCAGATGAAGTGGAACACTAAACGTAATACACTTTAGCAGCATTAGTCCTACTGTTTTGTTTTCTTCTTTAAAGAAAAACTTATTTGATCTCCCTGCAGCCTCATCCTGACCCTATGAAGAAGCATTGAGAGTGTAGACTTGTTACTGTAAAATATCTTTTGCATGTGCAATAAAACCTGGATATCCATATGGCCTCCAAATGGTCCATGCTCAACAGAGAAACAATGGGGTTCTGTTGTTTCTTAGATAAAAGTGTATCAAAACCAGTCTGACTCATAGACATAGGTCTGGTTTATTTTACATCTAAGTGTATGCATTTTTTTTTTGACTCAGTAGGAGAATAGTTGGATGTTGTTTTCTTGAGAGTGAATAATGTCCTTCCTATTTCAGTATGACTTGATTTGTTGTACCACTGCCTCTTATCTGTCAGTTTTGGAGAGGAAGGCAATATTCCCCCAAGAAGAAGGACTGCTCTATTCCTCACAGATCCTCCACAACTGGAGGTGCATTCAGAGCATGTGGTGCTGCAAACCAGGCAGCACATCTAACATACAGCACACTCTGCATCTTGGCTGCTTTATTACCAATATATATGTATTTGTTCTGTGTACTGTTTGATCTGTTACCTATCAATTTATGGTCTTGGTAAATTAGATGCCTTTTTAAAAAGCATGTGGGTGATATTTTTCCCTTCTTTGTATAAGTATGGTCTATCACGATTACAGCAAGCCTTTTGGGAATATTATAGGATTAGAAGCTCCTAAAAACTGATAGTTAAGTACATATTGTCAGGAATAAATTAATCAGACCAATCTTCTTTCATTTTTAGTTTCAGGCAGATGATTTTCTAGGACAAGGCTCTATAATTGGATGTCTTGGCCCTGTGAGATAAACACAAATTTTGTTTCTCTGCATAAAGAGAATATATCACAGAAAAGATGGTAGAGTGCAGTTGCACTGTCCATTATATAGATATATCTTTCTAGCTCACACTGATTCTCTGCATCTGCTTGGGGTTTTAACACAAATGAAAGCATATTAGCCTCAGAGGTGACCAGTCAGGAGTACATATTGCTTAATTAGCACTTTGATGTAGTTTTGTCCAGGTAACACACATAGCTATAATCATAGCAAGCCATTGTCTGTGATGGTCAGCAAATCCATGGGTCATATTTTCATCTTACAGTCTGATGTCTTAAAGATAAATGCCTGAAAGACTTCCTTTTAATACCTGCTTACTGGCAGATGCATTATGGGAGGCTTACCTTGATCCCTAAGTAGCAAAAATTGCTTGGAACAAAGACCCAATAATAATGTAAAACCTTCTTTCAAATGTATCTCTTTCTCTGACCTTTTCTGGCATATCAGCAAGTTTGCTGACAAAAAAAGTAAAAGCAGAATTTTATTTAGAAAGAGTGGTAGTAGACCAGATCCCAACTTCTTCCAAATGTCTGTCAAAAGCAAAAACATTATAAATTCATCATACATTAATCATATATGCTCAGTAGGGAATTTGCTGTTTCTGGCTTTGTCTGTCATAGGGAAAGCCATACAAATTATTCCATTTATTTTAGTATTGTAACTAACCAAATGCAGTTTGTGACTCCATGGTTTGATGCATTCAGACTGATTCAAAAGGTGATGGTAGAGAAAAAGCTGGGTCTGTATCTGAGCTTTGCTAAGGACCAAGACCACCCTTCTGCTCCTTTTTGCATTGCACAGGACACCATCAGGTTTTCAAGACCTTTCTGCAAGCCTTTGGGAAGGCTTGATTCTACTGGAATTGTTGTGGTAAGAACTGTGGATGGGCATTCACGCTGCAGGACACATCTGTTGGCTTGGAATTATTATCAAGGCTTGAGAAAACAAAATTGATTGTGGAGTATCATAGAATCAGATAAAAGATTTGAATCCAAAAGGTTTTGATGCAAAGAAGAAATGCAGGGTGATTGTCTGAGGTTCAATATTGTTAGTACGAATCTGTTCTGACACATGTGGTCAATGGTTTGCTTTTCACAGTTCAGTTAACATTTATTTCAAGGCTGAGAGGAAAACACTATGGTAATTTCCAACCTACTCAAACACTGTGGGCTCAGGAAATTCTGCTAGGACCAAAAAATCATGAAATCTGAGTAGCAGGGTCTTTCTTTTTAGGCGCAGCGAGTAAGGGAGTGTGCACGCATTTACCCTTCTGGCCTGCCTTACCCTGGACCAGCAAATCAAATGACACGGCATTAACAGAGCAGAAGGTAAAACCTTCCGGCAGTTGGCAACAGACTTCAAGAGTTGCCCAAGTGCAATGTGTATCAGAGGTGGCCTGGAAGGTCCTGTTCAGAATGACAAATTACCCAGAGGGGACTGTGAGACTAGAGAAATACCAGCAGAAGGGTAGTGGGGCAAAAAGGGGCAGGTTTGGTCTGGGCTGTGCTCAGGCACCTGCAAAAGAGGGGATGCAGGGATGTGGCTGCTCTCGCTGCAGAGGCAGACCTGGGGAGGGGAACACTGCCAGCAGCCGAGGGAGGAAGGAGCAACTTAATGGCTGTGACAAATAAGCAGCAAGTGCAGATCACACAGAGAGGGAAAGGAAGAGGAATGCTGGGGGTGGCTGGGGCAGTGAGCTCTTGAAGCAGCCATAAGCACCAGCCCCAGCACTACAGAGCAACTAGCAAAGGGGCACAGGCGAGAGAGCTAATTAGTGACTGCTGGAATTGAAAAGCAGAGCGACAGAAAGGCCACTCTCCATGTGGGATCTGATCCAGCCCTCACTGCAGTCAGCACAAAGATCCCTATTCATCTCTGTGGGCTCCTGATAAGGCTTGAAGAGTGTGAGGACAACCATGGGGGAGAGGAGCCACACGAGCATGACTGACCCCAGTCAGGGGTTAGAGGAGTTCTCCATAACTGGTCCTGCGTTATAAATACATGTCAATCAGCTTTTTAAAATTGTCTATGCTTCTTGACCCTGCCATAGCCCTTGGTCTGTTAGATGCCTTGTGCAGAGCAGTCCTGCCTGCCCCACTGCACTGGTGCCTACCCTCTGCCCACGTCCGTGCCTCCCTGCCCTTGCAGTGTCACCAGCTCCAAAAGCCTCATACCATTTTCCCTCTTTTTTCCCCTTAGGATTGTGTGTACCACAGCAGGGCCTCCTTTTAATCTTCTATCCTCAGTCATACAAACCTGGATTTCATCTCCAGTCCCTGGATAATCAAGATATTTCAACAGCTGTCAGTTTCTGGCAGAGACCTATTCTACCATTTTTTTTTTAACAACATATTTTTCATAGCTGGTTAGAAATATGCAATATTTTGTCATAAAACCAGCCTCATTTGCAGGATTTGAATAATTTTTTTTCCCTGCTTTACAGTTACTGTTCTCTGTCTTACAGTTTAGAGATTTTTTTCTAGTTTCTTGCTGTTATTCAGCACTTTTGCTTATGATGTTAGAGCTTTATCTGCCACTAACCACATATACTGCACTTCTGTAATGTCTTGTAATGTGTGGCTATTGAGTGGATATTCTCTCTTCTTGGGTTTGGGTTTTTTTTTTTTTTTCTAGACTCATTACCTTGCATACTTTGAAACTTATAAGCTACTTATCTGTCTCCAGCTTCTACACTTTTGTTGCCCTTCTTCTTTGTTTTGACTGCCTCTTCACTTTACATCATCTACAAATGTAATCCACTTATTGCATATTCTTTCTTCCAGGTCATTGATATATAGTGAAGAAAATTGATCCTTACACTAATCCTTGTGACTCTCTTTTAGTCACATCCCTACATGTTAAACTGTTAGCATACATAGTCACCACTTAAAAAAAACCACATTTGAGCTAGTTCATAGCTTACTGAAATTGGATATCTTGAAAAGGCTGAGACTGCAAATATGGAGAATTAGGAAGAAGGGAGTGTACCTGGAAGCCATTGGTCTTTCCCCATGGGGCAGGAGTTGAACAGGGTTCTCCAGCCCTCCTGCGGCTGCAGGCACCTCCCCATCCAAGGGCAAACTTCCCATAGGGCAGAGGAGCTGACGCAGGATGTGGTCTGGGACCACCAGCACCACTAACAGGCTTGCATTTCCTTGGTGAGTGACAATGTGAATGGCCCCAAGAGCAATTCCATCTTTCAAATGTTCTTGATCATGTTTTGAAGCTCCAGGAGGTTGAAAGCTGTCTTCTCATCCCTGTCTCCGTGATGCGAGAGAGAAGTCTTTGTAGTTTCTAATGGAAAGCAGTCATAAGCAGGTGTTAAAAAAGGGATTTCTTTTGCATCTCTTCACTCCCTGAAGTCAGACATATAACACAAAGAACCTGACTTTTCTACATAAAAATCTAGTTAAACTGAATATATGGATTCCTGTTATCAGATATTTTTATTCCTCACATTGAAAAAAATCCCATCAGTGCATTGTGAAGCACAAGCTTACTTTTTTGAATTCATGCTGACTTTCCATAATTAAATTATAATTTCCCCAAGTCTGACCTTGACTGGTATTTAATTTTTTTCCTACTGCTGCAGTTAGACAAGCAATGCAGGTCTCTTGGTTCAAAGGCTTTCCAGTCACCCTTCCAGAGAAGAAAGATAATCTGTCTAGTGCACTGGAATAAACTCAAGAGATCTGGCTCTAAACCTTAGCTCAGATGCAGACTGTATGAACTTAGGCAATGGACCTGAGCTACTATATTTCCTAGTACCATGTTTCTGAGCAGAGATAATAATTTCCCATCTTTCAGGCATCCTGTGCATAAAAATTGTGTGGCATTGAAATGCATGAAAAAATAAATTATTTTCATGCTGATATGGTGTTTCTTTATTGAATGACCTTGGTTGAAGATGTAACTCCTCAAAGGTGGTGGACATCTAACTACAACAAGAATTAGACATCCAAACAAATACTATTGAGGCACCAGACCCAAGTTCACGTCACCAGACTGGCTTTAACAGTGGGTCCAGCCTCTTTAAACAGAGATGGCTGAGTAACAAACACTGCTGTAGTTTCATTATAATCGAAGGTATCTTTACAGAGATGTGTCTGTAGCCACAACATATGAGTTGAGCAGGGGGCTGCTGGCAGGCACCACGTTCTGTCACATCCCCTGGCACTGGCTCCCATTCCATCCTGACCTCTGAAGCAAGGGCCTTTCCATTCCAAGCTGAGGACTCACACTACCTCTCTGTCTGGTTTTCAGAAAGCTGCACAACACTCACCATGCTGTGGTAACAAAAAGGCTCTGGCTGTAGAATAAAAGAAGGGTTAAAAAAAACCAACAAAAACCTGGCGCCTGCCACTGTATCACATTCACTCATCCACTCACCCCACAGCTAGCATTCCTCTGGCAGGACACCCCGTCTCCATCTCCTAACTGAGAAAAAAAACAAAACAAAACATACAAAAATTAGATCCCTTCCCTAGCAATGCACAACATTATTATGTCTATTTTGCAGATGGGCTGGCTGAATTGAGGTAAAATTGTGACTTCTTTAGAGGACACCTGAAAGTGTTCTATGCTGAGAATCCTGGATTCTGTCTCTCTTCTTCAACTCAAAATTTCAACATATACAACCAGGATTGAATTTGTTAGCATGGGCAAAAGAGACCATACCTTCCTTGTCAGCATTGACTAGTGCAGTATGTCTGATCCTATAACGGGGGAGCAGCTGCAAACTCCTCATCTTCATCCCATATCTCAGACACAGTCAACCCAGCATACTCTGCATGGTACACAGAAAGTTTCCTTTAATTCCTTCTGTTTTGATTTTAATAGTAACTTATATATCCTGAAAACCTGCTCCAGAGAGACCAGGCTTTTTATTGAAACATGCGAAGGTGATGTTCATCAAATGGGTTAGAAAATTATTTGGGTGCTTAAGAACAAAGAAGTAGTCTAGCTACTGACAGACATTCTGGACGGGAGCAATTTACCATGGAGGGCTGTGACTTGGTGAGGGGAATAATGGTAAGTTTTAGGATCGATTTTGTTCACTTTCTGTACAAACGAAGAAATAAAGAAGCAGTAAGTGGATTCATTTTGCCGTTCAGTTGTGAAGGGGCATTCAGGACAAAAGAAGAGAGCAAAAAAGTTCAAACTGAAATGATGAGGAGCTGGAGGAGAAAAAGCAGCTTAAATCCAAATAATTTAAGTTTTTTGGCTGGAAACAAAAATAAAAGCAGAGTAGATTTGTTATGCACTCAGAACTCATAAATGGTGAAATTGAGGTATACAGTGCAATTGTATACACAGGTGCTGCCATTATGGATGCACATTATAAATCTGCAGGGCACTAAAGTGATTGCTCTTCCCCCTACATCTCTGAATGCCATATTTTTCCAGCATGTTGGATCCCATCTGGCCTCAAAGTTCCGTCATTCTTCAGACATTTCAATTCCTTGATTACCTGTCAGGTTATGACCCATAATTGTTTTTCTTTTTTAATATCTCTTTCTCCTCACCTGGGAGATGTCCATGTGTTTCTGACATCTGCCACCCAACCCCCTCTGTGAGCCCCATGACAAAACACTAATTAATGTATTTATTTCAACAGCATCATCGTCTCCTTTCAAGAAAAGGCCCAGGATTTCTCTCAGAGCATCCATACCAATCTTAGTTCCTATATTTGGGCTCTTCCACAGTTTACCATAACTGTCTCCAGGTTTCTCATTGAGAAAGAATGGCCTTTAAATCCAGAAGGATTGCTCTTCAAGGTCACAGCTAAAAATGTTGTGCAGAAACTATTTCCATTGTACTGCTTTAATGGATAAGCTTATTATCAGTTCACTGTCAGCTAGGACCATATCCCATCCCTTGATCTTTCTATGAGGTTCTGAATACCTTCAATTTCCATTAATTCTAAAAGCAAAGGCATGATTAATTATTTTGGCAAGTAAATGCTCTCATGTTATTGGAAGGATCCAATCACACATTTTAAATCTTGATCCTTATTTCCACCTTTCTTCCCACATTCTTCTCATTTCAATGGCTTAGTAGCATGAGAAACATATGAGGGGAATCTTGCCCTAAGTAGGCAGCAGGTGTTACATTTTGATCTGGATTTGCATGCTAGTCCTTGGTCCCTTGTGATGATATTGGATCATTCAGAATCCACAGTTTAATTAGGATTGTCCCCACTGGTTTCGTGTTGTTTTCTGTGACGACAACCACTCCAAGTTCTTGGTTCTTTGTGTAGACTCCAAAGATCTTGGACTTCGGTTGCTTCTGGGGCAGGGATGGGAACTTTTCAGTGGAGTCCAAACCAGCCAGATGGTAAGTGAAGGCTTACCTAAGGGACCCAACAGAATGGACAAAGGAAAGACAGTGGGACTGTGGTGTGTAGTAGCCGAGTCCTCAGTTTCAAAACTAAATCTCACCAGAAGAGTCATTATCTCTATCTTTCCCTACTCCCCAGTCTATCTGGTTTTTAGTTTCATCCTGTCTTAATTTTAACAGATTACATCAATACTCAATGCCTCTATATTATGTAGAGAACATGTTTCTTCCAGTGTGTGATCACTACACAGCAGTGGGATCCCTCCCTTTCAGAATTTAGTTGGGGAATGCTTAATGGTAGACCTTGAATGAATTTAAGCATGTTCTAAGTGACAGACTGCTTACAATGGCCAAGGTGGAAGGGGTTTTGAACACCTGCAAAATATTTGTCTCTTAAGAAAATTTATTGGCACAAACGCAACCAAATAATGCATTTTGAGAATCAATTTTTTGGACTTAGGTGCCCAAGTTCCACTGAAATCACCCTTTGAACAGTTAAGTAATTTGGGAGGATTTGGGATGAATAGTTGTCTTATTTGTACAGCTGAAAAGCTAGTGTTGCCTAACACCATGAAGATTATCATGTAAAAATATATGAGCAGTAACGCTCACTTTCGCTGTTTTTATTTCCAGCTCTTCCACTACGGTGATATTTTTCTTGATTCTTATCCTTCATTTATGTCATTACTACGTAAAACTGTATTTTATACTAAAATCATTTAAATCTGTTCATAATTAAGGGCTTTTAATTAAGGACTTTAAAGCAGCAGATGTAAGTGGGAGAGAGATGTCAGCTTTTTAGGAAATTAAAGACTTTTCTTCATTTGTAAATGACTATGGTGCTTATAGAAGTAACTCCTGCATCAAAGTATTAGCATTACAAGCAAGAGCAGGTTGCAGTGCCCTGAAAGTGAACTTGGGTTGCAGTGGGGTCATGTCTGAATGAGAGTTCGTTTTGGTCAAAATTGTGCCCTCAGAGAATTACATGTTCTTCTCAAGAGACCAATCCAGACAAAGATTAAATCCACACATTTAAATGATAGTGCAGGTTGTATTGTTCAGGAGTTTGAGGATGTTGTAAAAGATACAACTGTTTACATTATTCAATTTACTTTTTTTTTGATAGTCTGATTGTCAGGCAGCACTTGCAAGAGAAACAGGGCTGATGAGCAGTTGCTTGATGAGCAGTAGTCTTCAGACTCCATGCTTTAATTTGGAAATACTGAGGTTTCTTTTGGCTGAAACCTATAATAATGAAGTGTACAGGATACTGCTTTAGTTATCTCATTATCTTACAACCTCAAGCAACTTTCTGACATATTATATTGATTAAAGCCTGAGAAAGTTGGGCATTTCAGCATAATTTATGTGAACTCAAACCAATAATTAGAGCAGCTAATTAGCTATTGGTATCTGATTTTATAATAATCTAGGAAGTAAGATAACAGAAACAATACACACAATTCTTGTTTGGTAATAAGGAGTTTGGTTTCTCTAGCCTAGCAGTGATCATTAATTTTGCTGTGTTTTGATTTAGTGTTTTGCGTTAATATATTCCAGTATGTCTGAGGATATGAAAGTAACACCTGGTGTGCTCTGTGCAAATGTTTCTCTGCTTCAGGAGAAAAGCCAAAGGGGACATGCAGCTAAACCTAGAGCATCATTATAAACAGTCTGGTGGGGATAAATGGCCATACTTTCTAAGGCTAAAAAAAAGGCAAATGAAAATACAAGGTTCTGTTTATATATTTGTATATATGTAAAGACAGTGCAGGGGGGAGTTCAAAAAGAGCATTTATGCTGAGAAGTTTATTTGGTGTCTATTTGAACAGTACAAGGCATTTTACATGCAGGTTTTTGTTTACATCTATGTTCAGTCTATGTTCACAATTTGTTAGTGGAGACAGTAAGCCCAATTAAAAGAAAAACCCTCTGTGCTCAGAGTTTTAATTTTGCTGATATCCCAAGACTGTCAAAGGTAGATATTCCACCTAGATTTGAGCGTGCCATAATTGAGCTTTGCTACGCTAGAACGAAAACAAAGCACTTCACTGCCTTTTATTTCCTCAGCTTCAAAACAGTTTCTTCTCTCCCCGTGAACAATGCTCATCTGCTTATGCAGAACTCAGATCTGGTAACTCACATAGTTAGCTCATTACATAAAGAAAAAAAGGTTCCAAAAATAACAGGGAGGGCCACTGACCCTGAGACACAAAAACAGAACTTTGTTCATACCAAGCCAAGCTGCTGGATTGCTGGACAAATGTAGCATAACTCACTCAACTTTAGCAAAGACAGAAGTATCTAATTCTTAATTTCAATATATAAATACACCACTGTCCTTTGAAGATAGCTTTTATTCTATTATGCCTTTTCAAGAAAGGTTGGTAGCTGAATCAGACCCTTTATCAGATGGCATTTCCAACTGGTATAATACCTACAGATGAAAACAAAATTAATCTGGCTCTATCGTTCACTTTATTAAACTCACCTTTAAAATGGGAAACTGGAGCCAGAAAGATTTGTTCAGACTTTCCATCTATCTTACACTTAATAGGTAAAAGCATTTTCTCTCTTATGTCCACCCACCCCACATGCATGTGCTTCCCACTCTTTTAATCTTATATGCATTATTATGCACCCTTACAAGCACTTCTAGCATTATTAGCATGTGGAAACTGGAGCTTACTATGTCCAGTGTATCTATACATTAACACAGCACCTCTGGCTCGACAAGATGTGGCAAGGCTTCAGCAGAAATTTTCTAGTTCGTGAGGTGAATATAGTGGTCAGTGGAGCTGAAGTGTTAGCTACATCAGCTAATTTACACACTGCCAAATGTGCTTTTGGAGCTGCACTGGAAGAAAATGAAAATCCTGCTCTCTAACAAGCCTTCCTGAAGGCAGTATGAGAAAATGATTACATGCACTATAAGCTCATGAAAGCTCAAATCTCAGCTTTAGGCTGTTCAGACCTGGGATTTTAACTCATGCCCACTTCTATATAAAACCTGAAAATCTAAGAAGAGTTTGGCCTACA
>NW_009942172.1:101193-111497 GCF_000696875.1 Nestor notabilis | reverse complement strand
AGGAATACCTTCTACTTCTTGAATGGCAGCTTTTCATAATAGATTCAAGCATGGCAGCACCTTATGACTTGGTCTCATAATCCAGACTATATGAAAGAGCCCTCTTGCCCCACAGCCTTTCCCCCATATAAAAATAAGTAAATAAATATATACACACAAAGCAAAGCTAGTCAAAATGTGTGAGAATGGCTACAAAAAGTCAACTCAAATGTCTGCCTTGCCCAGTTAGCATGTCACCAACAGTGGTCAGCGGCTGATGGGTGACAGAGATGAAAGCATTAGGCAAAGGTGAGTACGTAGTCACACTTCCCTAGTATATTTTTCCACTCATCAGAAATCTGTAGGTCAGGGCACTCCTGAACCAAAGGATATTTCTTCCTTTTTGATGGGCCTTGATGTTGTCTGCTAAGGGCTTTAATAAAAAATTTTTTATGCCCAGAAATGCCTGTCACCCACAACAACCTAGAACTCTGCATTCCATAGTTTAACTATGTGTTATAAAAAGGACCTTATCTCACTGTACTCATGCACTATCAAGCTGCTTTGCATATATACAAAAAGTTGACTCTTGATCTCCTGTAGATGTGAGGAATATAACGAACCCCATTCATTCTTAAGACACTCTGGCTCAGGGACTGGGTTGGTGAAGAATTCATAGCCACTGTTGTTGCTCCAGAAGGCTTTTTGAGAAATGAAACCCTCCAGTAGTTAAGGGAGCCTTATGGGGATACTTCACTGTCTACCAGACAGGTTACAATAGCAGATGGAAAACTTCGCTCCAAACTCACATGATGCAAAAGCATAAAGGTTGCTTTGGGCATCTTTCTCACTCTGTACTTTCGCACTCTTCCCACCTAGGTAGGACTTCATAACGTTCAGAGGATAGAGGCACATGAAAGTTTGTTTGAAGCCCCCTACTCACACCTGTTCAACTAACTGTTGGAGGCACGTGGAGAGCAATAAGAGAGACACAGCTGCTCCTTCACAGTCTCCAAATGTTAGTCAACACCACAGGAACGTGCCTGGGGAGAGTATTGTAACTACAGAGGCAACTAAATCATTTCCCCAAAGCCATTTCTAGCCCACACAGCCTCTGCAGAGGCTGGGCCGGGAAATGCTACATAATCCCTGAGAAAATGCACTAGTGGCATTTGGAAAGATTGTGGTTAATTTCCACAGCCACAAGTTTCAATATTTGCATTTCAGCTGCTGGGTCAGTGCCCAAGTTTTTCTACAGGACAAACCCAGGCTCATTTCAACTTTTAGGTTCAATAGGGTTCAAGATGCCCCGTATAGGCTTATAAAATGACAGTCCACATTTTGAATTGTCTATATATGTGCGCATGAGATGTTACTTTCTGGACCACATTTGGTGCTCTGAGGCTAAGGGGCAGGATGGGAGGAAAGCTACTACAGACTCACTCCAGCTCTGTAGCACCCTGTACCTTTGCACCAATTATCATTGCCTGAATCGCTTAGTATCATCTCACCAGTCAGTCAGCAACCACAAACTTGTAAGAACTGTAATATCAGCCTTACTCTGGGGAAGCACAGGTCACAGGTTCATCACATAACCACAAGTTCTGTGATCCATGTGTGCTCAGCTCTGACATCAGTTGTTTGAGACCTGATGTCTATGAATGCATCACTTTATTATTCTTTATTTGTGGGGAAAAAAGCCCCCAAAACCAGACTCCATGACTGCTTGCGGAGGAGGACTACAAAGAAGGTATTTAGTGTGACTGGATATATTTTCATTCCACTAAAATGTATGTGCACTTTTATATCTTGCAGTATTTGTTCAGTGTTGGAAATAGCCAATAAAACCACAAATTTGGCTTCATTTTTAAAAGTGCAACCGAAGCCATAAAGCCAAACAAGACAGAACTACAAGTAAACCAGTCAGTTTGTCCCATCTGCTAAGGACCTTTGCAGCAAGCTGTTTACGGTACCTGTTCTTCCTCATAACTGTATCCTTTTTCTCTAGGGGATCATTTTAAGCTTTAGAAACTGCAGAAGCCATCCTAAAGACATTTTTCCTGAAGGCAGTACTAAAATGGAAAAGAACCCTCTTCTCTTGGTTTAGAGTGTGTAAATGCTATCCCGATCCTACCAGGCTGAAAGCTGGAGTCCTCATTCAATGAATGCAGAAAGGCAGTGGATGAGTTTAGTAGCCTGCCCATGTGTTTTACATTGTAAGAAGGGATCTAAGAAGCCATTTCCTTGTATTTTCCAGAGAATCCTCCCTTTTATTGAAGAAAGCTTTATCTGTTGGGATTAAAACTACAGCCAACTGAAAATCCACTCATCATCTTGAGACAATCCCAAATCAAGAATTTGCAGACACTTTGACAGTTACTTTGAAAGTGTGGTTTTGGTTTTGGTTTTGGTTTGTTTGTTGGTTTTTGTTTTGGGTTGTTTTTTTTTTCCCTGGGTATAATGCCCTGCCCTGTCTCCTGGTTCCTCCCCATAAAAAATTCAGGATTGCTGGCATACCACAAGTGAGCCTGTGCTTCAGATATTTCCTGCCTGGTGGGAAGTAGTAAATATGATAAGAGAGAAAAATTGTTCCTGGGAGATTTTGAACCTAATTTTGTAGACTTGAGATATCTGATTGTCCTGGGAACTCTGCCTTTGCAGCTCCCTTTAATTTCAGTAGCAGGTGTCTAAATATTTCTCATGCCCAGAGGTTCACATATTTGTAGGAGGATGTAGATAAGGTTTGGATAAGCATATAGCAATTCTCAGGTTAAACAAAACAGAACTCCTTGCTTCTTGCTTTTCACCTATTGCTACTCATTGTCAAATATTAAACATGCAAGTGACAAGGATGTGCCAAACTGATCTGAGAATGAACCAGAGGATGGCTTCCATTTCTAAAAGCACAATGCCCTCTGTATAGCACGTGGGGTGCAATTTTTAACTCTCTTTAGTGGAAGCACTGTAATTTCTTCACTCAGCTTTTTAAATTTTGGGAGAAAAGAAGAAGGGAATGAAGGTCATTAACCTAATTGTCTCTTTTCACAGATTCATACTCTTAATCTAAGCCATTTCTCTCCTTCCTTCACCCCTTTTTGGTCTCTGTAGGGATCTATTCCAGAATAAACTTGCTGTGATTCAGAAAAAAAGAAGCCCACATGTCTCAAAAACTACATAAGTCACACTTCCAGTGAGAGCTCTTGCTGCTAACATAGTGCAGCAATTTCAAAACTACTACAGTAAGTGGGACGGTGATCCAAGTTTTCTCTGAAAGTACAATTGCTGCTTTGCTGGTGACACGCACACACACAAGAGGGACTAAAATCTTAGTTTGTATCTGGTGTTGTCCACTGAGCAAATAGTTCCTTAATGCCTTAGCCCTGCTGCAAGAAAATGCACATATGTGTCACCTGGGAGCTCTGTCCCCACTGCTGTTTGTGGCCTCTCTCAGAGGCACAGCCTGTGGATTGCACACTCAAGTTGAGGAAATGGTGTTTAGCTGCAGCCACTGCACAGGAGGCCTTCAAACTGAGATTACTGCATTTAATTTAAGGAGCTGTCAATGACAGTCTGTTCGAGTGGGAAGATGAGGTCTTGTTTTGCTTTTTCTCCAGCAGAAGAACACGTGATGCTCACGTCCATCTCCTCTATGAGTTGTTCAGTTACAGCCTTTGGCATGCCAGGACTAAAGGGCATGTCCTTAACATTTCTGAGAGCAAAACATTACAGCTTCTTTCCTACAGAGGATTAAATTGCAGCTTCAAAATTTGATTCATAAAGTGAGCATTACCGCCATGCCTATATACCCATTATCCAAGGGGACCCTGGTCATTTTGCAACCATTTATTTCTGACATGTTAAATGATCTGAGAAAGATTTTGTTTAATTGAGTTTGGTTCCTTTCTATTTAGTTAGTTGTTTTCCTTACATCATTTGAGAAAGTCCTAAGAAAGATTATCATTAAAATGCACTTTCTAACAGTACTAGACTTGGTAAGAGAGGTAGTGTGAGAAGATGGTTTTGATAGATGCAAAAGCTAATATTTCTGTGGTTTTGTATTTTAAAAAATCATACTCCCTTGAAGCTTGCCTGAGAGCTAGATATGTAAGGGCTACATTTTGACTCTGTTTAAACTCTTTTTTTTTTTTTCCTAGTGATTTTCTTTCTTTTTTAACTTTTTAAAAGTGTTGCTACATATTAGTGATATATTAATGCATAACCAGATAGGCTCATCGGAATAAAATAGGATAATGCTGATGAGGTAAAATGCTTCAAAAAGAGACATTACTTTAATATTTGTGGTTTTGATCTGGATCTAGAATAGTGTCTCTCCAGATTCCTTTTTTATCTGTTCACTGCCTGACTTGCTTTCCCACTTCATTAAGACATTCTTTAATTTGCATTAAGTAACTAGAATCAGGCACTAAGGATCATCAAATAAAGGTGTCTTAAGAGTTTTGCAGTTCATGTTCTTGCCATAAGTCTCACATCGCCAATTTTCTCTGAACTCCGAGATAACTGTGAGATATTACTTAGTTTAAAATAAATAGAAAATCATAACATGGGCCATGCTTCTGTGACTCTGAAAGACATGGAAGAGATTTTTGTGCTTTTCTGATATAAAAATGTTCTTCTGACTTATTAGATTTTCTTGCCCTTTAACTTCAGATGTATCTTGAATGTCAAGCTTGATTTCTTAGTGGTTTAGTCATGTGCATTCATTTAGTGAGCTCAAATAATTTTCCAGCCTTTCTGGTGAAATTATGCCTTTTTAAAAGGTGTCCTTTAGACAAATAGCAGTCTCTGTTAACAAGAACCAACATTTTTCAGACAGACGAGTGTGGGGTTTTTTCTGAGAAATTTGATTGCCATGCTTCTGACTTCTTTTGGGTTGGACTTCATTTTTAAAGAGGAAGTGTAGGTACTGATAGTGTATATGAACTTTGGGTTTTTTGTAATGTTCTAATTAGTTGATGGTCTAAAAGTTGTAAGTAATTATTCCTACAGCAGATTTCGAGCTCCATTGTTTTTATACAGTGGCTGTATCTGTCACAGATACTCTGTTCTGTATTTCAGAGCAAAAAGTATCATAATTTTCCTCTGTGAAGGATTAGTGAGACCGACTGAGCTTTCAAATATCAAGTTTTTGGGTTTGATACAATATGAAAAATGGTTAAGGGATATAAAATTAAGAGTAAGCTGAAAAAGAATGTTTTAATCAGCCTGAAATAATGATGGCTGTGACATAATGAATGCAAGTATCTAGTGATGTGGAGTCCCCTTTGAAGAACGATCCCCGGATGATGCACATCTGCTGAAACCAACAGACCTGATTTTGCTGACTGGACCACAGAAGTCATTCATCTACATTACCACTAGATCAAAAATCACAGTGGTATAAAATGTTGGATTGAGAAATTGCAGGTAAATGAGAAAAGGTTGAAGGTACGGGAAGAATAGTTTGGTTTGATAGGGCAGATAAAGAAAATCTTAACTTGCAAATTGAGTTATATTTTTTCAGCTATTTCTGCCTATAAAAGTTTTAGTTTCTTGCTTCATGCCCTTGTAAACTGGAACTTCCACAAGGCAATATCTTTCACAATGCATATGGGTCACTTTTGAGCCAATAGTGGCATCAGGTTCACATGGCTACTGTATGTTTCTGAAAAAATAAATCCCTGGCTCTTTAATGCATGCAGTAATTTATTATTGTAATTAAGGACAACAGAAATATAACTCAGCGTATTATGTAAATCCCACAAATGTGACAGTTCTTTGACAATTGTTTTTGTATTTTTCTGAGGGTTGTAATTTTTAAGTTAAAGTATCAGTATTTTCAATGTGTTTCAAAAATAATACATAACAGCCATTGGTAAGGAAAGCAGCAATGAATCCTGGCATTAGAACCACTGGCACTACATTCATGTTTTGCTGTACAATGTGTTACACCTCTTAGAAACACTCAGTTCTGCCCAAGGACAGTGAAGAAAGGAATTAAAATTCAAGCACTAGAGGCAGTCTCTTTCTTTCCTTCTGCATAAATGAAGGAAAACAGAGAAGAAGGAAAAATACAGAAAACAAAGCAATGGATGATTCTGCCAGGATTTGTACCAAATATTGCCATGCTTTGTCGATGCAGCTTTAAATAATGGTTTCTTGACTGAAAATTGTAATGTGTATGAAAATACATGGTACAATATTCTAGTGCAGACTAGCAATTACTATTGGCTTCACTGGTATTGTAGATTGTGAGTCAGGGAGGAAGAAGACCCACGCCTTCTAGTTCCTGTTATACATGGGAGCTACCTCACATATACCCACCAAGGAAAACAGCCTTGCTAGCTTTTAGCTTTTGCATCACGTTTGCAAAATGAATGTGGTTTGCTTGAAAAACGTTCAGGAGAATAAAGAGGGAAGAAATAGTTTGTCTTCAATAAATGCAAGGCACGACACCTATGTGAGTGTGTATGACCAAATCAGAACAAATAAATCAATAGCTACAGTATTCTGCAAGGAAAACAGAGTCAGCTGAAAGGTGATGCACCAGGGCTAAATCAGGCCTCCCCACCCATGTGTGGGGACAGGAGAGGAAGGACAAGAGGGAAAGCCCTGAGGGCAGCTGCAAAGGAAGGAGGGGAAAGCCATCTCCCTGCACCTAGCTGTGGCGAAGGCATGGGGGAAAGCATCCTGAAGGTGAAGGCGGGATTGCTGGAGAGGGGCAGAGAGGCAGAACTAGCATGGCTGCCCCTGGGGACCTGTTTGCCCTGGCCATGCCCTGCAGCCAGAGTGCCATAAATTTAGCTGGACACCCCTTCTCTCCCCTTCCTTGACAGCACCTCTGTCTCCTGTGAGGCATGACTGGGCCCCAACTGTCCTGAGGCAGCAGTGTTTTCTATGAAAAACACATCTTTATTGCTTTACAAATTCATTATAACAAGGGACTTGTGTTCAGACTGAAGGACACACTTATTATTGTCCTGTGGTTTTCAATTAATAAGTTCACAGCTAACAGTTTTTAAGTACAGTGAATCATGCAAATTTCCATATCACAGCAGCTAATTTATTTGTTTGTTGGGGAATAGCAGGTGCCACATGAATCTGTTTTGAAACGAATGCCAAGAAATGCAGACGATTTTGGTCTGAGCCGTGGGAGGAGGGAGCAGGAGGGACTGGCGGGGTAATGTAATGAAGCCTTTGCACAGTGCAGGGTGTCTAATGTGGGGTATGAACGTGAAATGAGCAGCAGCACAGATCTAATATCCAGGGGACTGATCCCGAAGCCCAGCCCTCACTAACTGGGGGTTTTCTGGCCAGAACTAACATGAATGTATCTCCAGGTCGGAATGATAAAATCCAGGTGCTTTCTGTATATGATTGCCAATGACTTCGTTCTGTCTTCCACATACAGTTCCAGCTTTTGTTCCCCAGGCAGTTTTCACTGCTGGTTGCAAACACAAGGATCATTAAGTTACAAGCTGGATTTATTTACCTTTTGCAGCTACATCTGAGAATAGTTGTCTGTTATACCAGATTTTAATTTCAAGCCTGTCTGATGGGTATATAAGATGTGTTCTTACCTGTTCTTGCAACTTCACACAATTATGCTTTGGACTCGGTTCTACCTGTAAGAGCCATAACAGAGCTCAGAGGGAGACTCAGGCAAGAAAGGCATAGCAGAGTGCTGTGCCAGGGTTTTCCAGGACACAGGAGTGTTGTGACTTGAGCCAGTGATGCTGCAGAGCTCAAGCATGGGCACAACACCCATAGATAGTTCTGCAGAAAATGCATTGGGCTGTGGCAATCACTAGATGTTTGCTGGATGTCAGCGGTGCAAAGGCCCTGCTCTCTGTGGATGAATGTCACTCAGCATTCATACAGGTAATCTGCAGCTCATCTCAATGCTCTCATGTTGAAGTTGTTGTTGTGGTTTTAGCCTGGTCTTTGTGGAGAAGGAAACCCGGTAGATATTTTAATGACCTTTTCTACATGGCCAGCACCTTAAGCAAGGGGCTGGGCTCCAGATGCATCTCACAAAATTTTAGGCACCTGAGGATTTTCAGTGGGCTGTCCTAAGATATATCATTGGTGAAGGGAGCTTTACAGGTTATGTTTCAACTCAGATCTGGTGCTTTGATTTCTGATTTGGCTGTAGAGGCAGGCTAGAAAGACTGAGCTTCAAATGGTGAGATGACTTGGTGAGATGCCAAAAGCAAGGGGGGAAGGCGGGGGTTCTGTGGCACCTTTTCCACTGGTGGCAGGTCACTATCTCACGTTTATGAGCCCTCTTCCAAGTCATTCTTTTATATATATATATATATACACACATATTATTTTATTTTTTTTTTTTTAAATCAGGCTGAGATACGGGCTGAACAAGTCTATAACCTGTACACTTTGGCTGATTTATAAGATAAAACTAGTCTGCCTTATTGTAGTCATCTGTGCAAATGACTACAGATGCCCTACTACTAAAGCCCCTAAATGCTTACACAATGAGGCTATAATTTAAATTATAATTCGAACATAAAAATGACAGGAGACCTAAGCAGGCTATCCAAGGGAGAGACTGAATGATGTTCTTGATGTTTGAAAGGAGATGAAAGAGTCACTGATAGGGAGAAGCCCGTTGAAGATAATGGCAGGAGAAGAGGAAATGGTTCCTGCAACATGAGAGATGAAAGTGGGAGAGGGAAATGCTTATGTAGCTGTGAGAAGGAATCTGTCTGGTTGTGACTGAAAAAAAGAATATGTTGGGAAGAAATAACATGATGAAAGTAACAAGGGGAGAAAGATGATGAACATTTTTTTAAGTAGGGAAATAGACCACAGGTAAGAAATAGGCTGGACCTTAATCAGAGTGTGGTAGCACTGCAGAATTTCCTGATGTCTTTCTTCATGCAGGATGGATACTCACATCAAGTGCTGGGATTTAATTAAAAACATATTAAACTGAATAACTCTTCTGACTGTCTTACACATGTATTTTTTTTCCTGATTTTCATTTTGTTTAACCATCCAGAGTGGGGAAAAGGCATAGCTTCTGCAATTCAAGGAACCTGTCTTGAATTTGATGGTTCCTTTTACAACCCATAAAAATCATATGGCTAATAAAGAGCATTTCTGACCTTTCACATTAAGATCGCTCTGACTGCTTCCAACATATTCAGCCCACCTTTCTTCTTCTGGATCTGTACTTCAGCAGTGAAAAAACCCTAACAGTAATAGGTAACAAAATAATGAAACTATTTAAACTGCAGAGGAGATAAAAATGCTTAAATAGTGTCTTTAGAAGAGGTTTACATTTTTCTGTTTGATGGAATAAACCTCAGATGTCCCAATGTTTTCACCCAGTGAAGACGAAAGCAGAGCATCAGGGCAGACAGAATCTAGAATAACCCAAAAGTTAACGTCAAAATGTTTTTTTTTCATGTTGAGAGCAACTACTGTTTCACAAGTGTGAAGCTGTTGTAGCACCTCTTGTGTCAGGAATGTCTGTTCCTTTAAAAGACAAAGGATCCCAACTGCTCCTCAACTTGGACCATGTTTCTCCGACATAATTTCGCATGTTTTTAATAAGAAATAAATAGGTAACAGGAAAGAGATATTTGTTGTGAATTAAGGGATTCCCATCTACTACACTGAGTTCAAATTCTGGCCACAAACACATTTAGTATGTAAATAGTTCTGTTTGTAATCAAAGCCTTAAGAAACTCAGCTTCTGGAAGAAAATAAATCCTGCAAGTTACAGTGCTCAGGCAGACCCACTGAAGTCAGTGGAGATATCTTCTTTGTCAAGGTGGACTTTGAATCTTGGTCTTACAATAAACAAAAATTATACACTGAAGTGCTGCTTAAATACCAACAGATTCTCGGGGGAAAGGAGAGCATGAAAAAGAGGATCAAAAAGAGAGAAGGGGAATGAAACAACCAGGAGCGGGGGAGAGGGGGAGGAGGCGAGTGATACAGACTGGAATTGATCTAGAGGATAAATAAAGGTAAAGGGCATGCTTAATGCAGAAGAGAAGAAACTGAGAGAAAAGATATAGAGGAAGAATGACAAGGAAAAATAATGGGGGAAAGGAGAGCATGAAAAAGAGGATCAAAAAGAGAGAAGGGGAATGAAACAACCAGGAGCGGGGGAGAGGGGGAGGAGGCGAGTGATACAGACTGGAATTGATCTAGAGGATAAATAAAGGTAAAGGGCATGCTTAATGCAGAAGAGAAGAAACTGAGAGAAAAGATATAGAGGAAGAATGACAAGGAAAAATAATGGGGGGGGGGAAGTAATAGAAAAATGAAGGTTTAAAATAAGAGAGAATGCTGGA
>NW_009942172.1:100300-101170 GCF_000696875.1 Nestor notabilis | reverse complement strand
AAAGAGAAAAAAGACTGGCATAAGTCCTCGGTGACACTGGGAGGAGAGAGGCTTGAAAGAAGCCTCAGCTAAACAATAGAGGGATGCAAGACAGAGGCACGAGGGGGGCAACGCAGATTAAATAAGAACCAAATGTAACCGTAACAAAGGCTCTGAAATGTAGGCAATGAAAGCACGTTAACAGGGAACTGTTTTGTGTTTGTATGTGTGCATGTGTGTTTTCACATGCTGTAGAAGATTCTGTCTCTCCCCCACCCAAAAAAAGGCCTACTGCAACCCAGAACAGTCTCAAAAATAAATGTGAAGGCCACTCAATGTCATTCTGGACTTCATTTTCTTTCTTTTTTTCTTCCTTTCCTCTTGTAATTTTCAAACAAGCACCTCTGTGGTTGCTGTCCCTCTTTCAAATCCATTTTAAAAATTCTCTCTTGCTGTGATGGCTGAAAAAGATGTGACAATTGGCAGGCTGCTGCTGTGCTGAAACTAGTGTTTGTCATGCTGACCAGTTTTTTAGCTGTTTCCTTGTAATTCCTAGATAGCTCTTTGTACCTGTTTTGTTTTGTTTTTTTCCCTTGGAAAGGAAGCACTTTAGGATGGGGCTGTCTTTATGCTTGTGAGCAGCCAGTGAAGAGGAATATTAGCTAAGATTCTTCCATGATTGCTGTTAAGTCACTTTTGAGAATTTCTGCCTGTGTCTGAGGGATTCAAATTGGCCTTTTTCTTGGTTGAAAGGAGGTATTTAGCTGCAACACTGCTTTTCTGTTTACATGTGCTACATCAGAGCTCACAGAAAAGCCTACAGACCTGAAGGGAGGATACAGCAGCACCTACATAGACTGGTGGTTGTAGCTCCTGTTATGCTGGTGCAGC
>NW_009942172.1:100023-100266 GCF_000696875.1 Nestor notabilis | reverse complement strand
GGGATGGCCAAGGGTCTGTGGCACAGGCTTGTGTCAATGCTTCAGGCTCCTCACTTGCTTCCCAGTGACCCACTGTGACAGGTGAGCATGCACACCTTAGTATCAGTTTGTGTTGGCCCAGTCCCCCATAGAGCATGAGCCAAGAAAGCATAGGGAAGAAAAGCAAAAGCACTCAGGTTTGTTCTGTGTCTGAAGAAGCACCAAATACTGCTGCCTTTGTGCCCAAGTTCCTGAGAAGGGTGC
>NW_009942172.1:0-99992 GCF_000696875.1 Nestor notabilis | reverse complement strand
CAGGAATGCTCCCCTGGACATGGACCAGCTCTGTCTGAAGAGGAATGGATTTTACAACTTGATGTCCTCTCCACCCATGTAGTTGCCCACTATCATACAGCACCAATCTGCTCTGCCCTGCCCACTGGTTTGTTACCTGCTCAGCTTTCTACATCAATGTCTATCAGTCATCTCCTCTCCTGGAGCCCGGGACAGCAGATACATCACAACCATAGGACAGCAATGCATCTGAACTCTGCAGTCATGGATAGGAAGAGTGGCTGTTGGACCAGCTGGAGAATGAGTCCCTGGAGGGATCTCCTCTGAGCTCCATCCTCAACTGTAGCTCAGCACATTCTTCCCGGGGCTTTATTAACCTGCATGTGGCACGGTTGCTCAGTTTTTTCCTGTGAAACAGCGCAGAAATACAGCAATACCTACTAATACCTGCTGCTCAGACAGGTGGTATGAGAGAGCCCCTGAATCTACGTGCAGCAATATGCAATATCTGAAGATGTTTCTTAAATGTTGACTGTCACTGATACTTTGTGTAGATTTTTCTTTTTCAAAAAAGAAGTACTGAGAGAATCAAACAGGTCACTTGGGACAAAAAGGGCAATACAGGAGAAGAATAAAATTTACAGTGCAGCTGAGTAGCTTGTTACACAAAGGGTGATAGAAGAAACAAAAATGTGGAATAGTTGCTAACTCAATGGAAGAACAGCTTCCTGGTGTTTGGTTAGATTTTTATTCTGATATTCTTTTTTGCCATGACCAGGGAAAATAAACTCTTGAACTACTAAGTGCAATATATGGGGCAAAGAGGGGAACTGCAGTGAATAACATACAGTGCTTCAAGGAGCCAGTACTTCTAAAGGTACTGCTCAGGTACCATTCAATGCACAGATTGAAATAGGCTCAGTTTGTGACGATTGGATAAAAACCTGCAAAGAATTCCAAGCTCCCCTAAATCTATTTGTGGATTCATTACTGGGAGGCTGGAAGGATGAAGTTCTGCAAGTGGATTTGAATTTCCCAAAGGTCTGAACTGTACTCCTATGCCAAGAAATCCACATTATTGAGTTTTTAAACAAATGATCATTAATGATGATCTTAATGATCATTGACATTGTTCTTGTAGAAGAGCCAGGGAAATGTGGCCCAGTGCAATCCTTGCTACTAAGGGGTTAAACACTTTCTTGGCTAAGGCTGCTTGCTGATCTAGCTGAAAGAAAAAAAAAAGCTATAGGTCAGTGAGTGAGATTGCCCTTCATTTAGAAGAACTGCCCAGGAAGATTACAATAAGTGTGTAGATACTAAGCTAGGAATTAGAAACTATGGAGTACTGATTTCAGTTCTTTTATGTGCAGTCTTTTGGGAGCTGCACTGACATACACTATTCCAATAACAGAAGACACATTTCTAAGGCCTGGGGGCTTGAGCATCACCTAACTCTTTGACAGGGAATAGGCAGAAGAAAAGATGGGTTGGTCTGGTCTGATAAGTGAAGTCATGACTGAATGATCACACAGGGTAAAGGGAAGAAGACATCATTAGTAATCTTTAGATTTCTCTCTGTGAAACTTTCTCTTGTTCTCCAGCAATGAGAGAAAAGGAGGTGGTGAAAGCAATGTTAAACTTACTTATATATTCACAGTACCTGGGAGAGGAGGTTGTATGGAAAGGATCAAATTCGGCAAATGCAGAACATGATCTTATTGTTGGCCTATTAACACAGTTTGGAGCCTTGGAAAATAGCAACAGAGAAGGTACTAAATCTGCTATTTCTCTGGGTGGAGCTGCAGCAGAAAAAAGGAAATGCAGATGTTTGGCAGTTGTCGACAGTGGAGATTAGAACTGATGTAATTAGAGCTATATAATTTACCAACAGCGATATCTTCAACTTAGCATTCTGAGGATCTGGTGATACTGGGCGGCCAATGGCAGCCAGGTTTACAAGTGACAGCCAGTGTTTTATTTTAACAATATTTTAATAACCTGGGTGTTTGAGCTTGCAAGTACCCAGCACCCTGTGTCAGCTGGCTGGCACCTGTTCTCACAAAAGTAATAGAAGTAGTATATTACATTCTGGAACAGCACTTGACTCTTACAATGTGGCCATGCAAAACACCACATTCAGCTACAACCATACTTCAGCTTTTGGAATTAAATGGTGGGAAATACCAACAGAGAATTCATCCACAGAGAGTTGGGTAGGAGGAGAGATGAGTGGCTGTTCATTGATTCAAAACGCACCTCACAGGTAGAGATGGTTAAGGCAGGGGCTTAGAAGTGTCTGTAAGAAACTGATGGGTGAAGCTGAAGCAACTCCCTAAAGTTCCCCTGGTGGAAGCAGAAGACGGTGCAAAGCACTAACTAGAAAACTAGCAGGAAATCTTTCTGGAGAAAACCACCTGGAGGCAGACTGTTTTCAAATATGGCCTTGAAAATCACTCTGAAATTAAGGGACCCTGCCATAGCCATAGTGGATTGCCTTTAATGCACTGAGACAAGGACCATCTCCCCTCTGTGCTGACCTGTGCTCCAGTGTAATTACCTCTCCAGCTAATTGTACAAGCTTCTTCCTCACAACTGGGATCTATTTTCATAGATCTCATTGGTTTAGGCAGTCTTAGAAATGATGGTCTATTTCTAATGCAAGAAAGCCCTAAGAGTGGCTTCCCTTCTAATGGACTGTAATTACAGGATTGATCCCACATCTCTGGCAATATGAACCCTTCTGTGCTTTCTAAGGCAACAACAGCAGCATAAATCAATGGTCTGCCACAATAAGCTTCAGAGGATTCAGGGTGAAGAGACCTGGTATACACACAGTAAGGTTTGCTAAATGGGGAGAACACATACCTGATTAGCATAGTGCCATTAACTTATCTCCATGGACATGTGAAGGATTGTCCTTCCACTGTACTTCATTTAACAGCTGGCAAGAAACTGATCATTTTCAAAATGGGCCTTTACACTTGAGAGTGGCTCTATCTGTGTTAGAGGCAACAGCAGGAGCTGAAGAAGACATAGAACAGATGTTAAACAAGATTCTCCCCTTGGGGGAGAATGATCTCTTTCTTCCGTGAAGATATGACACTGGCATGTTATTGGATAGGAGCAGGGAAACAATCACAGCATGGACATCGGCTTTACAGTCTCTCACGGATAAAGTGTCTCTAAAATCATGTTCATAAAGAGAAACACTTGTCTGTGGAGCAATAAAGATGATGCCTTTCAGCATATTCATGAAAAAGGATAGCTACTTCATATTTTTGTATTTGAAAGTGAGACATCTGTTATGTCATATTATGAAAACTAAGCTTACAAAGGATAATAGTTCTGATTCTTCTCACCCTATATGTTTTGGCAAGAAACATTAACCTGTTGCATGAATGCCTTGGTCCTTGTCTCAACAACTTTTCATCTATGCCTACACTTGGCCATACACACCATTGATGTGAATTCTCACCCCTAGGCAAACTTGGCCTCCTGGCTTGACTTTAGACCTGTCTCATCACTACAGAACTGTCTGGCAATCTTGACTCTAGGCTGAAGCCAGTTCTTGTCCCTGGAACTGCCCTCATGTTTCTGGGATGCTATAGGAATATGCTGGTGAGACCTGTGCCCTGGATGCTTTGTTGCTGTGCTCAGATCCTGGCTCACCTTTTGTTACAGAGCAGTCCACTCCTTTTGTCTATACAATCAGATGTCTGTGTCCAGCAAGAACACCTAGGTCCTCTAACTCTCCTTTCATTGATAGGAGTGACATGACAGAGGCAGACATGGTGGGTTCCCATAGCAAGCTTATGCAGAATATAAATGTGTCTTTGCTAGTTAGCCCCCTACTTAACAACTTAGGTGGACCCAGTAGCATCCAGTGTACTAAGAGTCTTTGTCAGATTCAATTGTTCTGAATGTCCTAGAGGTTGATCTTTAATTTAACAATAGAAAAGTGTTTACTTCTTATGGATCAAGAATCTGTGTACACTGTCACATCAATCAAACAGCCATAAATTAGAGCAGTGGTTCAATTAAACTCTGAGTGAAATGATCCAGTGATTTATCTGAACCTATTGCTGCAACCAGAGGATATTGCTGCTTATTAACAGTGAGAGTAGTTACATCAGGTTTTTCTCTTTTTGGCATACTATGTGGTCCACATACAATAATAAAATGTTGCCTGAGGGGCTGGAAAACAACATCCCTGCCATTGTGAAGTGTACCCAGAAACTAAAAGGTTGGCTAGGAACTTTATGTGACTTTGCACAACATGATGTCCACTGGGTCCAGACAGAGCAAGAACAAACAGCTAGAAAAGGAGCCAGATGAAGAAAATGTGAGTCTGGGACTGAATCTTGGTGTTAGTGTCCAGCTGGCCTCGTTATTAGCCAGATGGCAGGTTCAATATCAAGCCATTGGAAGGGTCAGACCAGCAAATTACAAGATCTGCCAACTGGATTTGGGAAAAGAGAAGCAAAGAAAAGAGGAAAAGAAAAGCCAGATCTATCATGTCCATCTGCTGGGCAGATGGACAGCCATAGAAGGATTTCTCATAGTCTCATGTAAGTATGATCCAGGGCTGGAGCTAAGTAATAATTCCTCAGAGTACAGATTATACCAAGAAGATACCTAATCCTTGCACAATACAAAACAATAACTTGTTTTGTAAACATGTTCAAGGCAATCTTTTTCTAATTCTATTTGATTTAATACCCCTTATCTTCTAGTTTCCATATTCCCATTTGGAAGCCTTATTGCCTTTGAGAGGGCACGAGGAGTGCCAAAAGAACCATAGAAATGTGGAAGATGGGCACCATTTGTTACAAAGCATTTGGCAGAGTCTCATTGATCTTAATGCCAACCTGGATCACCTTGGAAAATTCTGCAATGGCCTCCCCTAGCTGTGCCTTTAAATTAATTTGTTATTGTTGCTGTGGGCAGGAAAAGCATGATACGTGTCCTTAAAATTAACCAAAGCTCTTGATAAATACCCATTCCTTGAGTCCTCCTCTGAAAACCCTTCCTTTTTCAATCAGTAGGTCTCCGAATTTAAAGCTGTTGTCACTTTTACAAAATACAGCTGCAACATTTCAACTAAAAAGTCTTACAACCTCATGGACATTACATTGGACTTCAGATAATCGGGAGAATTTGAAATACCATTTGCAGAAGACATCTCATTTAGAATTCTTCAAAATTTTCCTCTAGGCAGTAAATATCTCAAATATATGACTAGAGGAAAGGCAGCTATAGCTGCAGTACCAGCTAGGACTACTAAATCATTGCAAACTTGCCAGTAAAAACTGACCAGTTTTTATGGCCAAGTGAGAATTATGGTCCAGCTATTTACATGATGTTTATGCTGATCTTGCTGCACCTTCTACAGACAGCTTTTCCTAGTGGGTAAGTCCCAATGTGGTTTGGGCACAAAGATTTTGTACATTGAGCTTTGAGTCTCTAGATGGCCCCTTTACAATTTAGACTGTCTTACAGTACTTTTACAGGAATATACAGTACTCTTACAGCACTATCAGGAAAAAGGAATATCCAGTGTCATATTCAACCCTCAAGGTCCAATATGGTATCATATTGAAGGTTACTTCCAATGTTCAAAGTTACATCCAGACTTTGAAATCCTTTTTTCAACAGCAACATTATGGTTTGTTTTATCTATCTTACATAGTAGCTTGTGAATTATGATACAGTAGCACGCTTGCAATAATTTTATGTCATGGTGAAATATTGTCCTGCGTGACACAGGATATCTGCACTCTATTTTACTCAGGATAGTATTGTGGGGAACTGGGAACCAATCAAGAAATTAGCTTCTAATACATGTGATCTGAACTAAAACACTGGTGTGGATGGACCTGTAGCAAATCGATACAGCTCAGTTTACTTCTACCTAACTTCTCTCTAACTCCCAGGCAGGGCAGAAAGTGTGAACTTGAGGATGGTCTCTAGCCCATGTTGATCCATGAGCCATGTCTTCTACTTGTCTGGAAGAGTATTGAATTGCCAGGACCAAAGACATTTCAGGTACCTTGTTAATGATTTTACAGTATGGATAGTTGTGTGCCAGTGTTTGGGATGTGCCCTGACCTTGCTCAGTTTACTGGTATAGTTGTAGCTGCAGAGTCCAAGTAGGCGTAAAGGGCTTGAGGACAGGGGAAAGTAAATCAAATTCAATTGGCAGTTCCAAGATGTGCTACTGAAGTCGACATAGACAAGCGGTTTATATTTCATGCGGCCGGAGACTGTTAATCTTGTGACAGATTATAGTCATCCTAGATCTAGCAGAAAGGACTAGAAACAATAATTTTGGCATTGGTCTAGAGTAGTAATTGGAAATATGAGTAGGAAAGCGATGAAGAGCCCATGACAAACTTCTTGCTTTCCTCTGCTCTTCCTGAGCTCTGAGGGGAGCAGACTCTGAATGAGATACCTGGTACTCCATTAAAGATGCTTTTTCATCTGCACTGCACACTGCTGCAACTGCACTGCACAAAGCATACATTATAGGCACACTGCTCTTACGCACTTGCAAGGCACCCAGAGGTCAAAAACCTAACAAGAAGGAGATGGGGTAAAAATGCAGCTTGTGAAGGAAACAGTGATGAACTGACAAGTTTTGAAATACTCAGTGAAGTAAGTAAGTGTATTTTTTTCAACACTCCTGCAGGCATCAGAGCTATTACGTTGCAGCTTTCCACATTTTTTCGGATTAACTATGAATTCTTGACTTCTCTGAGAATTTTTTAGTTTGCCAAGGAGTAAATGAAAGTGGGAACAGTGGCTGGAATTTGGCATGTCATGTAGTCTGAAACAGAGTTTCTCAGCAAAGGCAAGGCACACATGGGTTGATGTGCTAGCAACACAGCAAGCTGAGGTAGACACCAGCCAAATTAGGAGAAGCAGAGAGCTGGGGCTGAGCCTCCTGAGCAGGGGAAGAGTTGCAGACTTTTAGACAAAAGCAGCATTTCTAGTACTTGAATCACAAAGGATTCTCTTACTGCTGGAGTCAGCAAGAGAAATGTTAACTTGTCGCATCCAGAAGAAATTTTCATTGTTCTTAGTACATGCAGTTGACTCAGTGCAATCCTTCAGGAGACAATATTTATCCAGGCAATATCTTAGTGTCAGTAGGCAAAGCAGTAACACAGCAGCACCCATGTAATTGAAACCACAGCATGCCATTGCACATAATGAAAGCAGCGCTACACAAGGTTACCAAATCCGTGGAAGCGAGACCCATATGAGCAGTTGCGGCCATTAACTTTCTTTGTCTTTATCCTTTTCATTACGTTTGAGAGCTTGGTTCCAGGCTAGCAGCCTGTGGTAGCAGGCAGCAAAGACAAAGTTTTGCTTAGATTCCGTTCCCAGAGAGAAAATAAGTGACAAAATTGTACTCACTGGGCAAAATCCTATTTATACCTTGTGCTTGGGAATGGCCTTATCAGTGTTCCTTTATACACTGAGAGAGTGATTAAAGCCTCATTTTAATTTCCTTTTGTACCTTACCGTTATCATCCAGATAATTTCAGTGTCCTTAATCAACATTTGCAGGAGTAAACAATGCTATGCTAATAACAATGTTGTGCCACAAACATTTCCTAAGTCATTATATGTTACTACATTCATGGGTAAATGCAATATTGTCTCATTTTTTGGGATAGAAAAATGGAAGCAGAGACTGGTAAAGTAAGTGGTCTGTGATTATATTAGTCTGTGTCAGACCAGGTATTCCAAGCTGTCCTGTATTTAAGCACCAAACAGCTCTTCATTGCAGGTTTTGCAGCTCTGTATAAAAATCTCCTATGTGAATCTGTCTATAGATTTTAACATGAAGAAAAAAAAAAAAAAACCAGAACCAAAATTAAATGCCCCTCAAAAAACAAACAAACAAAAAAGCAAAAAAAGAGAAAAGAAAAAAAGCTAAAACATGAAAAAAAGTCCCACAATCTTCCCCCCTTCCTCCCACCAAAAAATCGAAACCCAAATGCAAAAAACAAGACACCTAACTTAAGGAAAGATTTACTTATATCCAATGTAGGACAACTGTTTCTGTAACAGTGCAGTGGATGACTAGAGAAAGAGATACACAAGTTACCACTCATTACCTGTTCCACAAGGAAAAAGCAAAGATGATGAACAAGCTTGTTAACAGATATGACACCCCAAGCAACCATGAAGCACTTGCTGAAACAGTTGGGTTTTTAAAGCCAAACATCTTGATCTTATCACTATCACATTACACAGCTAAATAATACAGAAGTGAATGTGATGTGTTCTTTCCAGCAACGATGTTATCCCATAAATGGAAAAGAGTGGAAGATGGAATGTGCTATATAAGCATAAAATATAGATGTAAGCCTTAATTTCCACTAAAATCAATGAGCCTGGCTTATGCTTTGAACTTACATAGCACATTCCATCTTCCCTATGTTATTGTCTTACCAATTAGAAAAATTAAAAGGCCAAAATAGGGGCAGCAGCTGTGACATACAAGAAACAACAAAGTACAGGACCTGAAGAAAATAGTGCATGCTTCTTATAAAAGGATAAATGGTAACAACCTTAAAGACCTAAGACAATTCCATCATTTTATGTCATACTTTTTTGCAGTTTTCTTATTGTTCAAGAAGCATAGCACTCCTGTCAAATCCTCTGAGTTTGGATACCCTAGATAGAAGCTTACTCTGAGTGCAGATGTCAACTTAAAAAGCTTGGTGAGACATCTATTTTTGACCTTCTGTATTCTTATGATTTACCTCACTGAATTACATTCCTGTTTTGCCTGAAGTGTTCAAGACATGAAATTTTTCCTTTTTTCCTCTTTTTTTTTTTTTTTTTTTTCTCTTTGGTGCCACTGTGATGCAGCTTGTCTGTAATCACTAAACAATGGGAACATGACAGTTTCTGCCAGAGCACGAGGCATTTTATCACAATAACAGACACTCAAGATGGTCTGATTGCAAGGGGTGGAACTATGCCTGGTCAAGTTAGTATATGGACCAGACAAGAAAAACTAGACATCCTTGACAGTGCCAATGCCTGGCCCATTCTTGCTGTTGTGCAGGCCCAAGCAGCACCAGGGAGCCTGTACCAGTGAGCAGATGGGACAATCATGGGCCAGGTCTTGATCCTGGATGTGTATAGACATAACCAAATGTCGCACGGATAACAGTCCCAGTCCCCACCAAGCCCACTGGTCAAGGATGTCCTTGCTGGGGCTGCTCTGGCTAAGCGCAGGCAGGTTTGGTGACTCACAGGGTTCATACTCATGTTCATGTGCTGGGTGCGTGGGATACAGGCAAGGCTGGACATGTCCAGTGCAGCCCAACGGCAGGGAGTCTGAAATCAAATCTGTAGCCCCACTGAGCCAGTTGATAACCCAGTTAAAGCCAACAATCAGGAAGGAAAGGGCATATTCATAGTGCTTTTGTTTAGTGACCATTTCATTCTTCTCGTAAAGCAGACATGGCCAAGAGATTACACCGTCCCAGCTGGCATTTTGGATCTAGGCATACAAACCTAGTCAAGGGGCAGTACTAGTTCTATGTTCACCTGAATTTCTGTTTACAGATCTTTCTATCAATCAGTCACAAGTGTTCTCCCTAACGTCTAGTGATTCTTGAAGTTATGTGGTTACAATGACAGAAGAAATAATGTTGGGCCTAAAATACTGTGTGGATGCTTTAGAAATAAGCATGGATAAAATTTGTGTGAAAATGAGTATTGTCTTTATGCATCCTGATTCTGGTCAGAATTAGGACCTAGCCAGTTGGAAGATATTTAAATGTTATTTTAACCTGGTGACCCAAAAAATCTGACCCAAAGGATCAGAAGGCCTGTTCTCACAAGAAAAAACTCACATAAATGTTGCAGGTAACTTAAAAGTGGAGACTCCATGGTGCAAAACAATTCCTGATTCAAAGCTCTGTTAAGCCAAAACTCTCCTTGGCCTCTATGAACTTTGAATAAACTTGAAAGTAGATCACAGATATCATATTACTTCAAATACTTTATTTTCTGCATAATTCCTGCCTACAATGTCAATAAAGGGAAAAGACCTAATTATTATCTGGGAAATGACTGCCTGATGCACTGGGGAGAAATGCCATACATTCCTCCTGTTCTTTCCTACTTTGATTCTTAGGAGACAAAATATTTGGTTTCATTTTTCTTTCAGAAGATAATATGCCAACATTAGCTGATATGAGGCTGTCACCTGCTCACTTTTTGTAAGTAAATTACTACAAGCTCACTGTTTAATCTTGCTGATTGGCAAGTCTAAGAAATATATATCTGTAAAGGAACCTGCTGTTAATCAGCGCACCAACATCAAACTAAAAAATGTTCTCTGTCATGCAGACGACCAGCTGGCTAAAGCAAATAAGACAGAAGTCCAAGAAGCTGCTATGCCTTTCTCTGTGAAGTAAGCAAACACTTTCATGTCAAGTATTTCTATGCAACACAATCCAAGCAGAACACCCAGGGAAACCAGAAAGAAATGCAGATGTTTGGACTGACTTCTACTCACTACAACTTGATTGACACATTGGTTGGTTTTGCTTAGCTGCTGAGGAGACCTGCATGTGAAGTGAGTAAGACCTTTCCCAAGAATTTCAAGGCCACCTGTGACTTTAACCCTTCCTTCATCCTACATGTAAAATGCTACCATGGGGATTCCTGTAGTAGAATGCTGGTATGTCTGATCCTTCTGCTTGAGTTCAGGGACATGGTATTAAATGAGTTAGTTAGAAATTGAGTTCATGCAGTAAACCACAAGCAAGAGGTTCTTGAATTATTTCACACAAATATTTACAGATCAATTACCCATATTCCTCCTTTCTTTCTGTAGCTGGTTGATCTCTTACCAATTTAGGTTTCTATCGCTGGCCCAGAAGCCTGACATATATTGACCAGTACGTGGGAGTTGGAATATTTTGAATATATTAGGTTTAACGAGAATGAAATATTGCAAACTGCTTTGTAGCTGAGACATTCCTAAAAGACATATTCAGGGAAGTGGTAATTCAAGAACAACTGGATAGGAAATTGCCCAATGAATGTAGTTTGATGTTTACATATAATTTCACAATATGCTATTATGCTAACCACTTGATTGGCATATATTTATATTGTTGTGGTTTCCAAGGACTCAGGAAATGTGGACCCAAGAAAGGGATGATTTCTTTGGGAGATGAAATAGTCGTCAAATACAAAGAATACTGATTGCTGTTCCACTTTGCTTACCAATTTATGGTGTCCTTAACAAGAGAAATGAAATGGCAAAGCCCAGTGCAGCTGACAGGTCAGAGATGAAGAAAAACATTTTCTGAATCCAAGGAAGTTCAGCACCTTTGTGTTTATGTTTTTTTGACCAAAATGCTTCCAAAATCTGCTACAAAACCTCTCAGTCCTAACCTGTTTCCCACACCACCCTACAGCTGAACCTCTGCTGGCTCTGGTAGGTCTGCACTTGTCTTTAGTTTCCATTAAGCCTGTGCAATCGTGCTGGCTCCTCACAAAGTAAGGGTTTTCACTCCAAGTAAGCAAAAAAACATTTCATATTGGTCCTTGCTTATCACAGTTAGTCCTGTCCTTATAAATAACATTAATAGTTGAATAGCTTTTGTACTTTTGCCACACTGCCACTTAGTCAGTTTCCATCAATCAAATGCTGAAATAAATCTCTGACAGAATCAAATTAAGTGCTCTGTGAACAGTTTGCATCGCTTCCCGAGCTTGGTCCCTGAACAAGGACTCTCCAGTGCCTATTGAATATTTACTTCGTGCTACCCACTGCAAAATACACTCCCTTGCTCTTATCCAGAATCCCCATCCTTAATGAGTATTTTAGCATGTGGAAAGAAGAGGTTTATAAATAACTACACTATCAGAAAACACCCTCAAGCACTTCCTTTTACAGTGTTTACTAACAGCTTTTCTATGTTATTTTTTATTATTTATCTTGTGATTAAAATCAGACTTTATTGTGTCATGTTCAATATTCTACAGGAAAATATATATAGCAGATCTTGTCTCACCAACTGCCATTCACAAATTCCCTGCAAGATGCAAAGCAAAGTGACATGTGGCCCAGAAAGTCATTATATGCTATGATAGATCCAAGTGTGTTTGTTCCTAATGGATTCTTATATAAATTCTGCCCTTAAGTTTACTTCCCAAAAAACCAACATCGAAGAAGCTAGTCCCTATCCTGGAAGTGGCTTCATGGACACATTTCTCAACAGGTCATTCCTGTTCTTTATCCCTGAATTCAAAGTAAGCCCTACAGAATAACCCCTTGCAGAATATTGTGATAATTTGGCAAAGATAATAATATCTCTGATCATATTCAGAACAAATGGATCTGAATGAGTCATAAGTAAGCTTATCTAGGAGTGTTGCACTTCTCTCCTTCTGCCTTTGATTATGAGCAGCACTTGATGTTAAATATCCCATCCTTGCCAAAAACTAAGGAACTGTCCATCATTCTACAATAAATCTAAAAGTGATTAAGAACAAAAGCTTATAACCTGCAATCCCCATTGCCCCGCTGTTACAAAACCTATGGAATAAAGACATCAGTTGCAGAAGAGTTGCTGTCATTTGTCGATGAATTTTTCTGCTCATATTTTTTAACTAATTATCAAAGTAGTAAAAAATCTGCTTAGGTTTAGAACAAACACTCTTATTTGCTTGTATCTTAAACAATATTAAATAGTCTTAAACAGAAAACAGTCTCCATTCACTCTTCTAGCAGCATACACCTGTAGTTTTCTGTCTAGATCTGTATCAGGTATACATGGCAAGATTTTGGTAGCAGGTAAGCTGAGGGGTGGCTTCTGTGAGAACACAAAAGAAGGTCCCCCCATGTCTGACAGAACCAGCTCCAGTTAGCTCCAAGACAGACCTGCCACTGACCAAAACTAAGCTCACCAGTGACACTGGTATCGTCTCTGTGATAATATATTTAAGAAGGGGTTAAAACTGCACAACAGCTGGGAGAGAGGGTGAGAATATGTGAAAGCGACAGCTCTGCAGACACCAAGGTCAGTGAAGAAGGAGGGGGAGAAGGTGCTGCAGGCCCCAGAGCAGTCTCCCCTGCAGCCCTGGGAGAAGTCAATGATGACACAGGTTGTCCTCTTGCAGACCATGGACATCCACAGTTGAGCAGATGTCCAACCTGAAGCTTGTGGGGTCCCCACATGAAAGCAGATGGGGCAGAGAGCCCTTGCAAGAGCAAACTTCTGGCAGGAACCACAACCCATGGAGAGGTGCCCACGCAGGAAAGGTTTCCTGGCAGGACTTGTAACCCCACAAGGGAAGCGCACTGGAGCAGTCTGCTCCTGAAGGACTGCACCCCACGGAAAAGACCCACGCTGGAGCAGTTCCTGAAGAACTGCAGCCTATGGGAAGGACACATTGGAGCAGTTAGGGAAGTACTGTATCCCATGGGAGGGATCGCACACTGAAGCAAGGAAAAGCATGAGGAGGAAAGAGCAGCAGAAATTAAACATTATGAACTGATTGCAATCCCCATTCCCCATTTCCCTGCTCTACTTGAATGGGACGAGGTAGAAGAGTCAGGAATGAAGTTAAGCCTGGGAAGGAAGGAGGGGTTGGAGGAAGTGTTTTTAGATTTGTTCTTATTCGTCATTATCCTACTCTGTTTAATTGGCAATAAATTAAATTAATTTCCCTAAGCTGAGCCTGTTTTGCCTGTGGCAGTAACTGGTAAGTGATGTCCCTGTCCTTATCTCAACCCACAAGCTTTTCCTCATAATTTTCTCCCCCTCTCCTGTTGGGAAGCAGGAGCGATAGAGCAGCTTGGTGGGCACCTGGAGACCAGCCAAGACCAACCCACTGGAAAATCTGAATACATATACTCATTTAAGGGGGAAAAGAGATCTGTTTCTGCTTATTTTATATATATATGAATTTCTCTTTCTTTTATTAATTTTCCAGAGGTTTCCATTAGATCAGAAGAATGACTGTAGATTCATAAAATCCTGGTTATATACTTCTGCTGTTGTAGGTGATATGTGGCATTTGTTGTGTAAATCTCCTAACCATTTTCAGATTAATTGATTTATTTTCTTCAATGCAAATAATGATCATAATAGCAAGAAATATGAAGATTATAAGTGGAAAATCTTTCACTTCATAAATAAAGTTCTTGGTTTCTTGCAAAATTTAAAATTAAAATCTATGATGGCTATAGTAGGATTCCTGTACAAATGCCTTTTCTATTTATTTTCCAGTTTTGTGAAGAAATATTTTGCATTTTAAACATTTCCCTTATAAAGAGAAAACCCTGAAGTGGAATTTTTCTCTGAATTTCTAGGAAGAACGTGGGCATAGAATTTTTATTTTTGACACAAAATGAAGAGGTTTCATGGCTTTCCATTTGGGAAGCTTCCTACATATATCTCCCATATTCTTCTCAGAAAATGTCTTAATATGTAAAAGGCTTCAATTTTTCACTTCAGAACACATTTTCAGGTAAATGGATTAAATTTTAAAAAGGTACTTTTTGTGAAGAAATTCTTAGCTTTAAACTTTTTACACATACAAGGGTTTTTAAGGTTTTGTACAAATAAGCATTTTTAATGCTGTTGTAGGTTTACTTGATACCATTCTGCACAGTTCTACCTGATGATTAGTCAAAACTAATATCTAGATTAATTTTGTGTGATACAATGTAGGCTCTTCAGTTGTGTATCCATTACTGCCGTGTATGGATGACTCAGGTGTGCCTTTTTGCTGTAAAGCATACATTGCTACTCCACATGCAGCTACCTTCATACTGCTGCTTTCTCAGTTAGGCCTGGGAAATGATGAATGGGGTAGGATGGTGACACAAACTTTTTAAGGAAGTTCAGAGATTGTGATTAACATGGATCTAAGAGCTAACAAATTCTTTTTGAGAAAGCTACTTGCATCACTGAAGAGCATGCATCATGCTATTCCTCTATAACTGCACCAAAGCCCACTAAGATGCTAAGTTGAAAGGATGATAAGGTCCTTATTCTCCATCCTAGTAGCTCTGAAGAAGGTATTGATCTTTGGTTTTATATATTTTTTTGTAAATAATAAACCCAGTTGCAGGAGGACCATAAAACACCATGTTGCTCCTTCCAAAAGTGCTACCATGTAATGTCAGTAGCTTTGGGTTTATTTAATTTTATGATTAAAGTTTTCATTGATTTCCCTGCACTGTAGAATATAGCAGTATCTTTGGTTTCAAAGGACCATTCAGTAGTAAAGAAGCAGGGAAGGACTCAGTATTGAAGCAGGTGCTTTGTTGTAAATTTATAAAACCTCCATAGAGAACACTCTGAGCATGCTGCCAGCAATACCTTTCAATTGTGCAACTTAACCTCTGTTGTCAAACCAAGTCCCTTAGGTGCTTCCCAGCTCACACGCTTGTGCTTTTTAACCAGAAAAAAGGCTTGTTTAGGAGTTAGTAGGAACTAATATTATATAGAAAGCTTTTAAGCCATCAAGTGAATTCCATTTAAAGTTACTGTAAATCATGTGTTCTTATCTATTCTCTGCCACTGGCAGGCTATGGCATGCCACCTGGGAGAGAAAGGAGGTAGGTCCATGACTCCATTGGGGTCATGAGGACAGGTATGCTTAGTTCTTCTGAAAAATTATAGCTTCTCTGAGTTCTGCTTGGATGATGAAACCAAATCCGCAGACAGACACACCTGTGACTTCTATGATGTCTGGAAAGACATGGACCTGTTATAGTGGGTCCAGAGGGGAGAGACAAAAATGACCAGAAGGCTGGAACACCTTTCCAATGAAGACAGGCTGAGAGAGTTGGGGTTTTTCAGCCTGGAGAAGAGAATGCTCTGGACATCTTCTTGTAGCCTTTCAATAATTAAAGGAACTCATAAGAAAGATGGAGAAAGGTTTTTTACTGGGGCCTTTATAGGATAGGACAAAGGGTAACAGTTTTAAAATAAAAGACAGTAAAGTTAGAGTTAGGTATAAGGAAGAAATTCTTTACTGTGAGGGTGGTGAGACACTGGAACAGGTTGCCCAGAAAAGCTGTGGATGCCCTATCCCTGGAATTCTTCAAAGTCAGCTTGAATGGAGCTTTGAGCACCCTGATATTGTGAAAGATGTCCCTGCTTATGGTAGGAGGTGGTGGAACTAAATAATTTTTAAAGGTCCCTTCCAACCCAAAACATTCTGTGATCTTATGATTCTATAAACCCATAATAGAGATTCACTTGTTTGTGGTTACAGGACTTCAAACAAAGCCACTCATACAATTTATACATGTTTTTTCACCCAGAGTTGTATAGTAACACATTTCAACAACAAACATCTTGGCAGCCTTACATGGGGAAATCATTACAGCTCATTCACCCCTGAGTGCATATGTGTAATTCCTGGTATGTCATTAGGAGATCAGGCCATGTAGGATTGTAGAATTAATAAATGACATAGGCAAAAAACCCTTTCACAGAAAATACAGCCCAAATCCCCTAGAGCACTTGAAATGTTTTTTGAGTTAACAAAAAATATAGTTTGATATAACAAAAGAAGAAATAGAATTCACAAAAGAAATGTCCAGATAAAAATGGAGCAGAATTTACCTGAATGCATGTGTCATTTTATTAATGTGTTTTTTTCCAGACAGGAAGGAGGTTGCCTAATAGCCTCTTTGACAAGTCCCTGTCTGATCAGCTCCCATTTCCACTTCAGAGAGAGATTTCACATCTAAGTGGTTTATAAAGGGTTAATCAATTATTAATGTCTGAATACATAATAAGCACAAGAGGCTATGCCACAGCTGGATGGGAAGATATGAGGTAGTACTGTTAGTGATGAACCATGGATAAAAGCAACCTGTTGACCCATTGGACTGCTTACACCCTTAAATATCTATAAACATGTTAGCAAACCTTTGGATGGATTTTGTGAGTTAATTCTTAGTAGAAAGTGTAATCTTTTTTCCTTTCATTTTGTCAATCCATTGCTTTTAAACGTTAAAATGGTATCATAACATAAAACAAGGTTGCAAAAACAGCCAACAGAGTGGGATACCGAGTGTTTGCAGGAGGACCTAAGCAAGTGTGCTGTGTCCTGCTCTGGGAGAACAGACAGAGTAAGAAGGCTTCTTCTCAGTAAAAACAACATGCCAAAAGAATTCAGTAAACACAGATGAGCTTCATTTTTTCTACAAGGGTGGTCATTCCTCTTGACCCTACGAGCCACATGCCCAAATCTTTGTGTGGCTGGGAGCCATGAGACACACAACCCAGGGACCTTAAAGGAAAGGGACCTCCAGGAGAGTTTCAGAGGCAGGAAACACGAAGTGCTCCCCAGGGATCCCTCATCACAGCCGAGGCCAGGGTGGTCTGCAGTGACCACTCTGCTTAGTTCCCCAGTGACCCACCCTCAATGGCAATTTCAGCTGCCTTGCCTGTCACCACCAGGGCTTTGCCTTGCACAGCAGAGTGGAGCTCCCACAGCATCTTGCCTGCACAGCCATACTGCCCTGTTTTCCCCTGTTCAACGCAAGTAGGGGAACCATACTTCCACTGCTTGCAAGCCTCAAGCCACTGCTAATCTACTAGACCAAAAGGGAAAGAAAAACTGGAGAAAGGGAAGGGCGTGATTACTTTGCTAACCATGGCTGTTATATCATTGTGTCTTTGTCGGGTTTTCCCATCTATCTGTATCTTACTGTGCATAGATTAGGTGACCTCTTGGGTAGGAATCCTGTTTTCACAATGTGATCATCGCATTTCCTAAACAAATGGACAAAAAACTAACACACATCCTTGTATCTAAGCAAATCTAACAGGGAGCCACATTCACCTAACTGACCAGTGTCCCAGTCCTCTGGTCTTGGCAAAATCATTATACTCCTTGGTAATTTTTTCTCAGGTGTTATGAGGTACAATTCCTCTTGTGGCTATTAAACTGGTTTTGTTCCACTCTCAGTTCATGTTCAAACCACCAATGACTACTTAATAATAATATTATTAAGGTCTTAAACCAGCATGTTTTAGTGCAGAGATGCATGGTCTTTTTCTAAGCATGGGCAGAATCTTTCCATCCTGCCAGGCTTAGTTTCAGGCATCTTAACCCCACAAAAACCTCACCACTCTTCACTGGAACACCACAAAACCCCCTAACAAGCAGACAGGGAAACATTTGTTCCTCCTTTCCACTTCCAGAACGTCTGATCATTCAGGACCCGACATAAATATTTCCTGGCTGACTTTGCTTTACACATGAACCATGTTTTGATGGGGGTTTTTTCCCTTCTCTTTTTTCCTCTTTTTTACAAGCATTGTTGCAATTTGTCAGCAAGCAACTTGGGCCAATCTCACAAATAGCTTAGTTAACAGCTTATGAAATGAAATGATGTAAGGGACCACTCCAAACAGGGTCAATTTAAACAGGCTGCCAAGTCTGTAACCTCAAGGGGCTTGGATTGGGTTGAGAGGAGGCACCAAGCAGTGTGGGCTTGCAAAGATTGCTGCCAGGTGGGCTACAGATGTTCAGCTTCAGTCCACTTGTATGGCATTCACCTAGGGAGATGCTAATTCGGTCCTATGTACGTAGAAAATTAGCATGCGTATACACATTCACCCTGAAAAGGCCCCTCTCTGGCTTTGCTTTCTGAAGCACTAAAGTTTATAGGTAGAGTAAAATATCTTCATAGGAAGCCACAGCACTATTTGTATCAGCCCTAAGTTTGAATTTATTTAGTCAGCTACCTCAGAAAAACAAAAACATAGCATCCCTTACTGTAGATGGAAGCTGTGTTTCATGGCACGTGCAGCTGCAGTCACTGTCTTGCAGCTGTTAAATGAAGAAATACCATGTGAACACTTGGTCTGGTTTCAAAAGACCTAAAAGCACTGGCCAAGAAAAATGGTACATCGCGGTGCTGCTTGGCCATTTGCCAAGACAAAGAAACTTGTAGATTTCTAGGGACAAGAGGCCATGTGAAAGGAATTTTCCTCCTTTCAAAGGCACATCAAAATATACTGGAGGGTTTATTTATTTATTTATTTAGTGTGTGCTTTTGGCAAAGGTTTGATTGATCACTGATGCAGTATCAGCATTAAACTCACAACATTTAACAAACAACCCAGAAAACAAGGCAAAGGGGATATTTTAAAATTGTAGGTCCGAGGTGCAACATAGAAGTCAAAGGCAGAATTATTTCATACAAAGAACAACAAGTAGATGGATAAGAGTCCCAAAAAGGCAATTAAAGATAAATGTTTATATGGATGAAGGGATATTATTCTGTGGTGAAGGCTCAAGACAAAAAACAGATATTTGAGCAAAATTCTTGGGTTTGGTTGGTTGACTTTTTTTGCTGCAGGGTCAGACATAGCATGGGCATGTCCACAGGGCGATATGCTGTGCTATAGAGCAGTGGTTCACAAGTTTTCCCTGCAAGACCTACCTCAAATCCCCAGACAATACAGATACAATGCTCTGTTAATAGCCAATATTAATTTGGAGGTGACAGTGCTCTGCATAGGGCTTTCCTCACTACCTGAGCTAATGCATGTCTCCCAGGGAGCTGCAACTATAAACTCCTTTCACCACCTGCAAAAGAGAGACAGCTTCGGTGCATCTCATTTGCATCAGGAACATTCACACATACATCAGGAACCTGACTTTAGTCTCAACTGAAAATTTCATTAGAAGTTTAGCATGAAATAGTAAGCTTTCTTATTGCTTTTATTTGGCTGTTTCCCCAAAAGGATGGAAGAGATGTTTAAAAAGTCAGGCAGAAGGATATAGACTCCCAAAAAGACATCAGGTCCTTTAGGGACAATTATATTTTCTTCATTCTAAAGCATCTTCTGCCCTTAGCTGTGCAAAATATCTGGCTTGGGCCAGCTCCTGGGCTTGTTTATATACTGGAGACTGAGTGCCAAACTTTCCTTACAGGAAATGAGCATGACTGCAAAAGAGAGTATTTTAACAATAAGAAAGAAACTCATAAGTTTTGGTAACCATGCTATTTTATTGGTTTGTTTGTTTAATGTTGATACTGTATTAAATGTCGAAGGTACATTAGATGTTAGGGGAAATAAATATGCTGGTGAACAGATAAATGTTATGGAACCCCCAGTAATTAACAAGGTCCATATGTATAGTTTGTTCATATGAGAACAAATTCCTTTTTCCTCCAATATGAAAAGACAAATCCCTTTTTTGCTAAATCTACATGCAGGGTTTATGAGCCAAACCTTGCCGCCCTTTCTCTAGGGAAACTCTGAGCTCAGGGGGAGTTTCCTCTGAATAAAACTTTGTCCTATTATTTTGGCCTTCTTTACCTTGCTATTGATAATTGCCTTCAGCTTAAGGTGCCATAAAATTCAGCGCTGGAGTCACCCCATACTAATCACAATTCTGTGAGCAGAGGACATGCTCTCAGGACCTTTTTTTGACTGGTTCGTTGAAATAATATTTCCATTTCCACTCAATTTTCTTGCTCACATTCCTCTGCACGTACAAAGCTAATGGAGGAAGTTAAGCTTCCTGTGTGTGTTAGTCTGAAATAGCATCTGAGGACTGGAAGAAGTGGTTGTACTATGGACTTAGTCCAAAGCTCTAGGAAGTCAAGAGAAAGATTCTCGTGACATCACCAGCTTTAGGATTACAGTCCATTTGCAACAGAGAACTTGAGAAAGCCATTCATGCTGCGCATAGTACACTAGCCAGATAGCCTTTGCCAAGAATGTCCCACAGATCTTTGGGGGAAGAAAGAGGTTAAAATCAAAGCCATCAGAACACACAGTTAACTGCATTGCTTCTCACATGAAATATGTGTAGGAATCACCATCAGGAGATTACTATGGAAGCAAAATGCTATTTGGAGTTGAAGCCAAACGCTGATTAAAGGAAGCTGAATATTTCATGCACTGACCCCTCCCACAAACATATCCTGCATTTGCATTCCCTTTCTGCTCCAGCAATCCTCCGTGGCTGCATCGTTATCCCATTCAAAGTGTCCATCCCAGATGCTGAAGGATCAGAACTAGTTGATAGTCTTATTTGTTCCCCAAGATTACCCAGAGCACAAGTGAGCAGCGCTGGGATTCCAACGTTTAACTGCTGGCCCTCCAGAGCCCTCCTAACCATGACTCCAAACTTGTCTTGTAAAGATTGTTCAGCATCTGAACTTATAAAAATAATTTGAAGAGTCAGGCATAGTTAAAATTTTGCTATAAAACCCTTCATAGGTGTCATGTTCTGTGAAGAACTTTAGAACGGTAAGCCCATGGATTTTGGATTACATTCTTTAGTTACCCAAGGAACAAGTCACAGCCTCACCAGAATCATCATCCGGGCTTGTGCTGAGGCTGAGGGTTAATTTCCCCCCTTGCCCCTTCCCTGTGAGCAGTTGCATCAGAAGGACCTTGGTATGACTGGCGTCAGGGCCTGGGAGGGGAAATGAGGAGGTGAGCCGTAACTCCAGTGCTGAGAAGTTTCTTTGAAGGGCTGCCAGTCTAGGACCTTTCACATAACGCCTGTTTCCTAAAAAAATCCAAAGGTAATAAATTACAGAGAGTACAAGGTATTTTATGCTTTGTGGTGGGCTGATCAAAAGATGTTATCATTCTGTTTCACATGTTTGTAGACAGTTAGCTGTTACGCAGAGTAAGTTACAAGCAGCTTTTTTTCCCTTGAATACTGAAACTTTACCTTCTTGTTAAAAGATGGTCTGTGGGTGAGTGCACAAGGGAAAGGAGAAGAGGCTCTTCATCTTTCTGGCTCCTCCTTCTGCCTTGTCCAGAATCCAGCCTCAGCTTTTCCAGTGGGAATACTGACACTGAGAGCAACACTGGGAAATAGAAAGAACAGAGACAAAAATGCCAGGTGCCTTTTTGGTTACCATTTGCAGCATCCACTTGAAAAATTTTGCTGAAATATTCCAAGGGCTCAGGATGAGACACAGCTTTGAGTTCTCCAGGAAATAACAAATATTTGTCAAACATTTGTGCAATGGAGCTTTGGGCTCCATTACTGGATTATGAAGGCAGTCCTTGAAATTTTATATGCTGATAGACACTTTGGCTTAATGGTCACCGTAAAAGATGCCAACTCTTTTTTATTAATCTGAAATGATTTTTAATTTCTGGGTGCTTTTTCCTAGCTTTTATGTTGTTCTGTATTTCCAGGTTCCCTCTGGTACCTGAAGTGAAATTTTGTGAGGAGCAACTCTGGTAATACAGCCGAGATGGCAAAGAATGAAGTTAAATCCCAATAAAGAAGTCAGCCACATCTTAGACTTCATCTCATCTTGATTATTTTTTTAGTATTTCTTTGAAAGTTTTCACTTTGCATCTCAGGAAATAATTCCTGTATTTTGTTTTTAAATGCAAAAGATTTGGATAAACTGAATCTTAAAACAACCAAAAAAAAAGGGGAGGGGGAAAGATATATTTGTAATGCAACATCAAACAATTTTTCTATTGGCACACCTTCGTAACAGTTTCTTTATGCAAACGTTATAGCCTTTGCACCACTTCCTGATTCTGTTGTTTCCAGTACATTTATTTCCATGAAAGCAGCTGTAAACCTTTCAAACAATTCTAAAGATTGGTCCTTATCCTCATGGTTTAGGATGTGCAGCTATACAGCCAGTTTGCATAAACTGCTAGTGGATAGTATAAATGGAGCATCTTCCTCTTCAAGGTATGCATTTGCAAACCCTGTGTAAATACATACTGTTTATGGTACACTTTAATGCTTCTTTTTATTTCCTACAGATTTTTTTTTATGTCAATAGAGAGATGAAGAATCAAATAAAAAAGACCACTATGTAAATTGCTTTGAATAAATAAGAACTGACCAGATCCTGTATCTAGACCTTGAACTAAATAAAATCTAAATCCTTTTACATGTTTACATGAAAGAGTTTTCATTCTTCTACATTGTGGTTTAATCTAGTCCTGTGGGGATTAGTCTGTCAGTATTCCAATCCAGTCACAACCCAGGAATACTGCAGCTTTTCAGAAGGCTCTATTGTGTCATGATTTCTAGCCTAGTTTCTACTCCATATGTTCTAAATGTGCAGACATTTATTTGGACCTCCAGATCTCAAGATATGAACAGAGGTAATCTGAGCTATGGACAAAATTGGCTGCTGAATCTCACACTATGGCTTGAATCCCATCTCTAGGTTTGAGGCTTGCTTGTCATCAAACCCAAATAGTGATAATATCATACAAAATATTCTTCAACTTCTACTTCAGCAATTTCAGTACCATAATATTTGTATAATAGCAAAATTTACATTGCTTCCTTGACTTCTTTTTTGTCTTCAAAGTATGTGTGGGACTTATTATTATCATTGTTCTTCTTCTCCCCATCTTTGTTTGTTTTGCTGAAAATGAGAAGTGAAGCAGATGCAATAAGTTTGCATTCTGACTTTGAAACTTATGAGATCTGCAATCACACTCACCTTTTTCAGAAGAGAACATTGTAATATTTGGCCATATGTTAAGAGGATTCTGTGACTTGCTGAACTTTAACAGAAATGTCATCTTCCCTAAACAAAGTATGTGTCAGGGCTGTTCTTTCAAATGCTGGAGATACCATCTCAAACACTTCATTTATGGTGTCAGACTGCTGAAAAGGATTTGCTTAAGTTTGCTAAGGCTATTGAGAATCATATCCTTAATGTTGTGTGGCTGATATTGTCATATTTGTCTTAGTAACCTTATCTCTTAGTAAAGAAGCTAGATGACAAAGATATTTTCTCTAAGAATCTTTAACCTCTTGTGTCGCGTGTAAACTGTGCACAAAAAGCTTGCAATAAAGTAAGTTAAAAGATGTGGTTTCTTTTACCCTTTACACAAGCATTAGTCTAATATCGCTGAATTCTACAACTACGAATGTGATACTCCAAGAATAGCTGCAAAAAAAGATTGAAAAGATGTCAGGATGGAGTCTTTATAGCTCTTTTCCCCTGAAAAGTGAACATTGGAGATATCCCAGGGTCTCTTTGCATGATGTGGTTTAGCTCTACTAGCCAGCCCCTGGCAGTAGCATGATAGCAGCACAGTCCCAGTTCCTCAACCCACATAAAATGCCCTGAGCTATGCTCAGAATATAAGCTGAGGAAGTTTTAAAACAGTGTATTTGAGGGCATGATGGTGTTTTTGCTGAGTATTTTCAATTTTTATTGAAACCAGCATGTGTGAAGGCTGCTCAGATCTTTAAAAATTTCCTTTTGAATTTATGAGTTTGCATACCAAAAGTAGTTTTACATATATCTTCCTTTTAATTCACATGGGAAAGATATTCACTAAACTATTTTATTTCTTTTTCTCGTGGGAGAGAGAGTTGTTGCACCTATCTGTACTTATGTTTTTGTTAACTCTTTTCAAAAATCAAAGCTGTACTTAGATCTTGCACCTTTTATTCACGAAGAATTCCAAATGAAATATGAGTGAATTTAGACTGACCAAAGAACGTAAGATGGGATTTTAAGATTTTAATGGAAAGGTAACCCTGTCCTTTGAGGGAGATTTTTGCCACTTGGAACTAAAACAGAATTACAGTTTGCTGAGCACTTTTAAACAGAAGCATCTCTATTCAAATCTTCACCTGTTACAGAATGGTGGCAGTTTCATCAAAACTGACATTAAGGAAAAGTAAAATATTTCAATAACTTATTGTCAATACTGCTCTTCCTTCATATGTTTGGACTGTAGATTATAACACTTATAGACAGAAAACAAAAGTAAGTTTTTATAATAGTGACTATGTGTAGCATTTTCAAAAAACCATAAGAATTGTAATGTTTTGCAATACACCAACCCAAATCCAAAAGATCATTTTTGAAATATCATTCTGGAAAGGTTTTTCATTTTTGTGTCTACTTTGCCTGTTACCTTACAAAGTCCTACAACAGCCCTGGCCTGTCCATAACAGATCGGAGATCCTCTACACAACAGTCACTGAGGTCCATAAAAGCATGGATGAGCCAACTCCTAGAAGATTAACAGCCAGGATATTTACTCAACACACTGCAACACTACCCAGCACAGCATCCTTGGATACTGTTGCAGAGGTTGCACTGCTGTCAGGCTAGGTAAAGACCCAATTGGACATGCTCCTGAGTAACCTGCTCTTGATCTGCAAAGGTGCCATCCCACCTTAGCCAATTCTATGATTCTGTAATATATCATTACTTTTCCTCTCTTTTCCCCTGGCTCTTTGAATATTTTAGTACATCGTCTCATTTCACGAAACAGATTAATCCAATACAACAATGTAATTCTGCCAGCTACCCTTTCCAGGGCAATTGCCCCTCTTCTCCATTTTTTGCTGCCTTTGGTTTGAGGCAAAGAGCTCTAACAGACCTGGTTTTTCACCATGCCTCCCTTGACAGTGGCACCCCCTCCAACAATGAGCAGAGCAAGTCCGATTTCCCAGTTTGCAGTGATGCCAATGTGAGATGCACAGCCAGGGAGAATAGGGGGCATGCCTGGAGCTGGCTGAGGAGTGCTGACGTTCAGGCTGTCGCTGCCCTTTCTGACAGTTGTTTTCCAGTTAGTGTAATGAGAAATAAACTGAGACCTGGATGAGTGGTCAATAGCAGAAGGGTGTAAGAAACCATCACCCTCTCAGTGATGAATCCATTTAAGTTTATCTTTGTCCTGCGATACTAGCAAGCAGGCTGGCAACTCCCTCAGTCCAGCAGCCTCACTTTGCTGCCCTTTTCTTGGGTGCGAGCATTTCCTGTTAAAAGGATTCCATTTAATATCCTGCAAATTATTTGGCATGGTGCAGAGCAATTTATTTTGTAAGCCTTATGCTGTAGATTGAAATTTCTTTTCCTCATCTCACTGTTTGGCAGCAGGGAGCACAGCCCCCCTCCCCATATTGTGCATGGGGGTTGCAGCAGCCACCGCTGCACTAAGCCACTGTGACCATGGGCTCTGCCAGCAACCTGATGCAAGTTGTGTTCACCAGCAGGTAAACCTGCTCCTGGAGCCTTCCAAGGGCCAGGAGGCAAAAATCCGAAGCAAACTTTACGCACATAAGAAACTGATGGAAGGAACTCAATTCTTGAAAGAAAACAAGGCTTCAATTTGCTTAACACTTTCTGAGGGAAAGAAAAGGTTAGACCTGCTCTTCTCACCTGGGATTTGTACCCAGAAAGATGCCCAAGTCGCAATCCCAGGTGCGGGGCAAGTAATTAGGGGTCCTAGCGCTGATGCTAGGTGCCTGCCCAGAGCAGATGAAGGCAGAGCGAAGTCACACAAGGAGATAGTGGTGCTGTATGCTTCACCCAGCCTGTTTTATAAACAAAAAAAAAAGAAAAAAAAGTCAGATCTGGAGGAAAGGAATCCCCAAAGTTCCTGTTTTTCTGAAAGCAAAGCTGCCTCGGAGTCATCTCAAATTAGAAAGAGGATACAGAAGAGCCAACTCATTTGTTTGATATAGTTTAGTAAAAAAGTCCACTGCAAAAAGCACAACTCAACATTTTCTTCCATGGCTAAATACTTGCCAGCACACAAAGTAAATGAAGTTTGAAACTATATGTAGGAATTCTCTTTTCTCCCTCCCTTGCCCATTTGCTTCCCTACCACTATTTATCTTTATGCGAAAAACCAGAAGTCCCAGCCACAATTATATATACTCTATGGAATAGACATAATTCAAACAAACATTAGGAATGATCCAGAAGAACGCATTCCCACATTATTTAGCATCATTTAGAAGAGGATTTGGTATGGATATGAATAACCTGAGTGGCTTATAATACCTAAAATAAATTTGTCCGGACAGGAAACTTCATGCTTCATGGTTTAGGTCAATCTCTAATTTCTAGGGATTAGAGTGAATCTTTAGTAAGGGTAGATTATGCTAATGCTTCTTTCCCTGGAGTATCTTTTACTGTTTTAGAAGATCCACTCAGTCACTGCCAGAGGGAAAGTATTGGATTTGATGTATTTGATTCCATAAGGCAGTTCCCACTTCTTAATGATTTATATTCAAAATAGGCCAGAAAGGTTAAGAATGGGAGAAATAAAGTAATATCTGTCTTACTTCAGCAATAAAAGACCAAGACTTGGACACTTCTGTGGCCTTTTTCAAGGGCATTTAAAGAATTTGTGGCTAAGTCAGACCTCTTCATTGTCTTATCCACAAGAACAACCTTATTCTTGACCAGCATTTCAATTTTGACGGAACAGCACCCTTGGTTTTAGTTTTGTTCCAGAATGAAAATCACAAAAAAGACGCCTTATCTTTAGACTCCAGAATTCAGCAGAGTTTGGTTTTCAATTGGGATGCAGTGAAGTTGGCTCATTTGTTACTGATATCACTTCCAGAACATGAATAACCATCTGAGCACTCATTTAAAAACACAAAAGGGATAGAATCTGAGATTCATGTAATGGGCACAAGAGATAGGGACTGCTAAGGAATAAAAATGTGTTTGTGACTAATTCATTAGAGAAACTCCTCATGAAAGATGTAGTTGATCATGATTTCCCTGTAGTGTTGTGAAAATTAATATCTGCCTGGGTTATATCTACCCTGTAAATGAAAAGAACTCAAGAGAAATGTTAGCTTCACCCTTGCTTTTAAGACTGTGTAAAATCTGGGGGGTCTGAATAGCATAACTTGCTTTGATCCTGGATCTTTCTCACTGTTTCTGATCTTCAGGCAGAATTTAAATAATTCCACTTTGTCTGGGACAACCGTATCTGCCCACAGATTCGTCACAGCAGGGAAATAAATTCCACACTACCCATCTTATTAAGATGGTCTCACTATCACACTAATTGATTTTTTTTCTTTTTCAAGTTAAAGTAACAATTTTATTATATTTTTTTTCCACCGGTTGTCATGTCATTTTAAATGACCTTTCTTGTCTCAGCTTCCTAAAACTGCAAAATATAGTTAACAACTAATCTCATGAAATTAAAGAAAGAACACATATTTCTCTGTCTCCTTTTAATCTGAAGAGCATTTAAAGGTGAAGTTGAAGTTGCCACAATATTCTTATAACAACTGAGCTATGAAATTAATGTCTCAAAGATAGAGGGATAAATACTTCCACATGATGAATTTTAGTTTATAATAAAGGTTATAAATTTGCATTTGAAAACAGTAAAAAAAAAATATATTGCTACCTGGTTTGTTCTTCCAAGCTCTTTGGAGTCCACAGCTCTCTTTATTTAGATCTGCCTGATTCAAGCATGAGAAATAGTCAACCTTATTATCATGCAAAACCAGATGGAGTTTGATAGAAGGAAAACCTCTGAGTAGAGGAAGTCCCTTCAATGCAAGAGAAAGGGTGATAGGTGACCTCCAATGTGTGAGAAAGGATGATCAGTGAGCACCCACCTTGCAGTCTTCATGTTTGTCACTGAAACAAAGACAAGGAAGTACATTTCCCCTCCGTAAATATGCATTGCACCAGCATTGAGGTTTCAGAAATAAATTAAATTCCTTTCCTTCTGGTCCTACTGTTGTACAGAGTGGCTGCAGGCTGCTATGCAGCTGCCATTTACACTGCCTTACACTCTCAGGGGTTCCTGGAGGGTCTGTCTGGTTTGGTTCTTCAGCTAGTGTTTTGCCAGGGTTAAAGGCTTACTGGTATTTTCCAGATTATTTATAGGATATCTATTCACAAAGAATGAAATATCTGTTAAGTGATAGATGCATAAGTGCAACAGCTTTTAGCTGTGTAGATCCTGAGCTGAGGGTCAAACACATGGGTCTGCTACAAGCTTATCCCTTTTCCCTGCTTTAAACCTCACAGCAGAATGACTTCAAAATTTCAGGGGCAAAACAAACAAATCAGACTGACAGAATGGGAGAAAAGCAGCCTAAGAGGAGCCTGTCAGCACAACCTGCTCCCTTTTCTAACCTGGCAGCAATTCCCTTTGGGTTCCTGCCGTTCTCCTATGCATTTCCCTTCCAACCCTCATTTCCCTATGGAGCTCCCTCAGCCCATTCGATTTTGAACATCTGCTGGCACTGAACTCCTGCAACTCTCAATCTGTTTCCCCTTGGCTTCCTTCTTCCTTCCAGTTTATCTTTCTTATTTTTGCCTTGGTGAGACTTCCCTCCTTCTTCTTTCTTCCTGCTGCTATCACCATTTTCATCTCTCTGCCTTCCAGGTGGCACCAGACTGACTCTCATGGGTGAGGAGACCTGGGCAAGAGAGGTACCCCCCATTCCAAGGCAGCCGGCAACTTGTCAGCAACAATGACAAGCACACACAGATGTATTTTATCCTTGATTTTTTTTAGGAATCTTTTGTAGTCACCTTTTTGCATTCCTGTATGCCTGCAGCTGATAAATTATTTCTGTTCGCTTTAATCCATTTTTTATTATTCTTCCAGATCTTTTTATTTTTCTGGTGTTGCTGAAAAAATATTTCTAGGTGATCAGCAGTGTATTTGGAGGGATGTTCTGAACAGTATGGGTGTCTCTTCTAGGAGTCAATGAACTAGAAAATAAGGAAATAGTGAATTGAAATTAGTTAATTGTCTTAACTGGAAAAAGCCATTTACTAATGAATGTTGTTGAGTAAATTGTAATGTACTGATTTTGACATATTCCCCACTTGAGTTTTCATGCTATCTTGTTTCTGTGCTAAGTTCATGAGGGGACTAATGCACCATGGGTCCTAATGCACCATGGATCTGCAGCCCCATTTCCTATGGAAACAAGGCTTCTGTAGTCAGCTCTTGGGCTTGTACACCTCTAAATTTTGAATCTGTTGACTGATTTTGTCAGAGAGGTGGAAGTCGCAAAGATAAACAAGATCCTACAAGCTTCAATAAAACAAGTTGCCACATACAGAAAGATCTAGGTAACTTGACTGGAGGAAAGGAACATTGTATATGCACATACGATCAGACTTCAGAGAACTCAAGCATAAAAGAGATTATATGAAAATATATCTAAGATAGAAATAAGTTTTAGTCAAATGTCCCTAAAAAACAGTCATAGAATCATAGAATTGTTTAGGTTGGAAGAGACCTCTAAGATCATTGAGTCCAACTGTTAACCTAACAGTGCCAAATCCACCACTAAACCATGTACCTAAGCACCACATCTACACATGTTTTAAATACTTCCAGGGATGGTGACTCAACCACTTCCTGGGGCAGCCTGTTACAGTGCTTGACAACCATTTCAGTGAAGAAATTTTTCCTAATTCAACAACTGGAGGCCATTTCCTCTTGTCCTATCACTTGTTACTTGGCAGAAGAGACAGCCACCAACCTTGTTACAACCTCCTTTCAGGTAGTTGTACAGATCAATCTGGTATCCCTCAAGCCTCCTTTCCTCCTGACTAAACAACCCCAGTTCCCTCAATCACTTCTCATAAGACTTGTGCTCTGGAGCCTTCACCAGCTTCATTGCCCTTCTTTGGACCTGCTCCAGCACCTCAACATCTTTCTTGTTGTGAGGGGCCCAAAACTGAAGATAGTATTTGAGATGTGGCCTCACCAGTGCTGAGTACAGGGGAAAGATTACTTCTTTAGTCCTTCTGGACACACTAGTTCAGATGCAGGCCAGGATTCCATCGGCCTTCTCGGCCCCCAGGGCACAATCTGGCTCATGTTCAGCAGACTCTTGACCAAGACCCCCACGCAGCCAGAGGGCCCTAGTCTTGCTGGCCATCCTGTATCTGATGCAAGCCAGAACACTTTTGGCCTCCTTGGCCACCTGGGCACAAGCTGGCTCATGTTCAGCTAGCTGGATGACCAACACCCCCCGGTCCTTTCCCATCAGGCAGCTTCCCAGCCACTCTTCCCCAAGCCTGTAGCATTGCATGAGGTTGTGACTCAAGTGCAGGACCTGGCAGTGAGCGTTGTGCAGGACCTCATACCACTGGACCCAGCCCATCAATCCAGCGTGTCCAGATCCCTCTGGAGAGCCCTCCTACCCTCAAGCAGATCAACACTCTCACCCAACTTGGTGTCATCTACAGACTTACTGAGGATGCACTCTAACCCCTCATCCAGATCATTGATAAAGATATTAAACAAAACCCACTAAGTAGGTCACCTTGTCATAGAATGAGATCTGTTAGTCAAGCAGAACCTGCCTTTCACAAACCCATGCTGACTGGGCCTGATCACCTGGTTGTCCTGCACGTGCCATGTGATGGCACCCAAGATGACCTGCTTCATAACCTTGCCCAGCACCAAGGTCAAACTGACAGGCCTCTAGTTCCCTGGATAGTCCTTCTGTCCCTTCTTGTGGATGGGCATCACATTCGCTCACTTCCAGTCAACCTGGACCTCCCTGGTTAGCCAGGACTGCTGATAATGACGCAAAGTGGCACAGTGAGCACTTCCACCAGCTCTCTCAGTACTCTGGAGTGGTTCTCAGACAGTCCCATAGGCTTGTGTGTGTTTAAGCTGTCTAGACAGGTAGCAGGTCACTGACTATTGCCCCTTGGGTGATGGGGGCTTCATTCTGCTCCTTGTCCCTGTCTTCCAGCACAAGGTGCTGGGTGTCTGAAGAACAGTTGGTTTTACTGTTAAAGACTGAGGCAAAGAAGGCATTAAGTACCTCAGCCTTTTCCGCATCTTTTGTCAGTACATTGCCCCCCCATCCTATAATGGATGGGGATTCTCCTTAACCTTACTTGTGTTGCTTATATATAGATAAAAACATTTTTTATTGTCTATTACAGCAGTAACCAGATTACATTCTAGTTGGGCTTTCGCCCTTCCAATTTTCTCCCTGCATAACCTCATGACACCCTTGTAGTCCTCCTGAGTTGCTTGCCTTTATTCCAAAGGTCATAAACTCCCCTTTTTTTCCTGACTTCCAGCCAAAGATCTCTGTTCAGCCAGGCCAGACTTCTTCACCATCAACTTGTCTTTCAGCACATGGGGACAGCCTGCACCTGCACCTCCAAGATTTCCTTCTGGAAGAATGTCCTGAACTCCTTTTCCCTTTGCCAACCAGACTCTTAAACCAACCAAAGTCTCCTTTCCAGAAGTCCAAGGTTCTGCTGGCACCCTCTCCTTACTTCTCTGAGAATCAAAAACTATCATTTCATGACTGCTGTGCCCAAGACAGCCTCAAACCGTCACATCACCTACAAGTCCTTCTCTGTTCACAAACAATGGGTCCAGCCGTGCACCTTCCCCAGTTGTCTCACTCACCAGCCGTGTCAAGAAGTTATCTTCTGCACACCCCAGGAGCCTCCTGGACTGTTTCCTCTCTGCTGTATTGTATTTCCAGCAGACATCTGGTAAGTTGAAGTCCCCTCAGAGAATGAGGGCTAGTGATTGTGAGACTTCTCCCAGCTGCTTATAGAATATTTTGTCTGCTTCTTCATCCTGGTTGGGTGGTCTATAACAGACTCCCACCATGATATCTGCCTGGTTGGGGTTCCCCCTGATTCTTACCCATAAAGCTCAACCCTCTCATCATCACCATCATTAAGCTCTAAACAATCAGAGCACTCCCTAACATACAGGGCTACTCTACCACCTCTCCCTCCTCACCTCTCCTCCCTTCTGAAGAGTTTATAGACAGCCATTGCAGCACTTCAGTTGTGCAAATCATCCTACCATGTTTCCATGATGGCAGCTATATTGTAGTTTTCTGTTGTGCGATGTCAACCAACCAAGAAACATCAATTGTAGCAAATCAGACTTTATTAATTCTAGGAGTCACCAACATTATTATTTTATTTTGCCATCTCAACCCATTCTCATTTTGTTTCCTTAGATGACCTTACATCTACAGCCAGTGTATTTTTAAGACAGTTTATTCTCAAAGCAGATCCTCCTGCAGCTGCACTTTTTCCCAGGCTCCTGCTGGTTTCACCTCTACTGCATTTCCAAGTGTTTATTTTGCTTACAGTGAATCAAGCTCTATCTAGATTTTAATAGACTTGGTAAGTCAACTGAATCAGCACTGTGTCCATGAATAGAACCTATGGCTACATCTGTATCAGTAAACTGAACATGCCCAGGAACATTTGCTGGCATTGAGGCAAGCTGATGCAAAACAGCCAGCATCCGTGCTGTTGAATTAGCTTACCCTCCAGAACTGGGTGGCTGAATGCAGGCTGTCTATGGAGAAGGCTTCCTTGTCCATGCTGTTCATGGGAATTGCTTGGCAGTGTGTTAGGTGGAGTATTTGTACCTTTGTCAAAAACATGCCAGGCATCATCATAACAATTTCATAATATAAATAATCAAGCTCCAGTGCCTGGGAATGTCCCCTGGACCTGTCTAATTAGCTGTATAACATGAAATTCATACATCCTTATCTACGGGCACTCTGGCATTGCCATCTCTGCTTCCAGAATGCCAATTCACTGCTTATGTGAGTCAGGCATTACTTATAAGTTAGGCATATGAGCTGAGCATCTCTAACCTGTTCAGTTTAAAAAACAATAAATTCAGACCTTCCATTTGCTTGAGTTCAGATTGTATTGACCAAAACAGAGAAGCTGCATCTCACATAATCATCTCACCTGAAGGTTATAAAGAGACAAGATTTTTGATAGGGAGTCTGAGAAAGCAGGGCAAACCAAGGAAGATGTGAATAAAACTGATCACACATAGTCCTGAAACTCCAAGTTCTCAGTGATCATACGTTTTTTCTCATAAAAATTTATATTTACTGGAATTTTCAGTGCAGTGATTTTAATATAAGGCCAGCAGGTGCTGAATTGATTCTGCAATGTATTATACATGTTAATTTCTCTTTGGTCTCAATCAGAAGTCTTGTGATCTGCTGGGAAGTTCTGTTCGGATTTGTTGTTTTCTAAACAAAGTCAGGTTTCCTTCCCTCCTTCATTTCTTCCTTCCTTCCTTGTACTCTTCCCCACAATACAAAATACATAACCAATCCTTACACTCTTTTTAAAAGCCACAGTCCAGAAAAACACCTAACCACATGTTAATTTCCAGCGAAGAGGCTAGTCATATTCTCACAGTTATGCAAGTACTTAAGTGCTTTGTAGATCAAAGTCTGGATTTACTGATATGTATCTGAAGATCAGAGGCTGATCCATTACTCCAAAACACCTTGGAAATAGGTTTTATGTTTGCTCCTTCTTCTCTGTTTGCATTCCTCTGAGACTTTGGTAATGAAGGGAACTATTTATTTTCTCAATACTAACATTCTCAACTGGAAAGCAGAAATCCCATTTTCATTAGTACATTATTCTGTCTCCCAAGCAAGAAGAAGAGGGAAGGGTAGAAATTGTTTATGAACATAATATACTTTGGATTAAGATATAAGGCTACTTTATGAAGGCTTGTTTTGTTAGAGTTGTCAAAAGAACCTGATAGAGATGAAATGAATTAAAAAGCAGGCTCATGGCATTGCAGGGTCTGTGCCTCAATAGAATCATAGAACCATAGAATGGTTAGGGTTGGAAAGGACCTTAAGATCATCTAGTTCCAACCCCCCTGCCATGGGCAAGGACACTACACACTCAGGGCTTCCACACTTCCAGGCATCTTTTCTCAGGGCCTTCCTTCTCAATAGTAAAAGCCATGCACTCCTGAAGCTCATCAAGCAAAGCTCAACTCAGGGAATATTTTTTCCTATTATTAATTTGTTTCCATAATTTCTTATTTAATTTATTCACATTTTAGAAGTTTACATGTGGTGACATACAGTCACCTTAAGTTTTATTCTTTAAAACCTGAGTTGATTAAAAGAAAATCACAAAGCAAGGAATTACACAATCGCTCAAGCCTATATCTCTCCTCTCTTCTGTGAACAGCAGCTTGTAGAAAGAAGCAGAACTGGCTGATCTGTGGGAGAAGTGAAAGCAAAAGAAGCTGATGCTTTAGAGTCTTGTCTCTTACCTAGATGCTGTGGGAAGTTGTCAATGAATAAACCATGGGACCAAAATTTTCCACGAAGCTTGGATCCAGAGCAAACCTTCCTTGTAGACCTGACATTCTTGCTGGAAATTCACTGGGGAATTAATGGAATGTACTTCTGAAACACTGATTGTGGAAGAATGTTCCTACCTCTTCTCCAGCTACTCAGGAGGTGACATTAATTTCATACCAGGATGGCTTCTCTAGGCGGGTCTTGGTGGTTCAACATCTTAAAATGGTTTTCATAGCACTAATCTGCCAGTGGTCCATCAATCTTTCATTTCCTGGACCTCTTCCTCAAATGGCCGCTCTCATTATGCCCTTGATCCTTAGAGGGGACCTTGCTTAAATGTGGCAAAAAAACAGCTAAACTTCATTTTGAAGGGCATGCTGAAATCATCCCTTAAAGCTTGCAAGATCTTTTTCAATAAGCAGGGAAAAAGTCTTTAGATCAAGATATCTGATGTATGATGATACAACTCAGCCTATGAGGCAAAATGCATAATGAAATGGAGGCCAAAAAGGCCTCATGGAAGAAAGCTCAAGGAGAATCAATTAGCACTTTCCAGTCATCAAAACCAAACATGCACAACCATAGCTGCTCATCACAGTTGAATCACACAATCAAATACTTGTGTGGTTAAAGTAAAGAGCTGCATTACCCTAAGTGCCTCGTAATTATCCTTAATTATGAAGAACAACCATTATCACTATTATTATTACTATTATACCTGTTAGACATAACACTGGCTTCAGAAGGATTTGAATTAGGCCTTAAAATGTCCCATACTAATATGGCACTGGCCTTTAATTTCTGTCTCTATTTTCTGATGCTTTCTTTAGTTGTGCGTTACCATAGTAAAAATATATCTATTCTAGTGGAAGGAATTTCATTTCTCATTTTCAAACTCTGCTTTTGCTCAATCACTAACAGAATTTTATTGTGTCTTAGTTTCTTTTTTCATTTCCATAGTGTTTGCAACAGTCTACATACAAGACCCTAACAGATATAAACAGTTTCTATAAGAGCAAAGATCTCTCCCTAACATGATTATGCTAATGCTTTGTGAGCATAGCACCTATGGGAATTTCATGTTGTCAGGGTTTTTTCTAAAAGACATGTGTTATGCCAGTGTATAATATACTCTGTCTCTGCTGCAACATTAAACCAAGGGAGAGAAGAAAATTTAATCTAACTTGCAGAGTAATTATTCAAAACTAAAGAGAATAGTCACTTTCAGTATAGATAAGAACAAAACAAAACTGGTGGAAACCAAATTGCTGACATTTTATTTCACACTCTACCTTTCTTTTTCATCACCATGTGTGCTTGATCAGAGTAAATCTTGTCAGGTTGTCCCATTCCCTCTGCAGAATCTGATTTCTTTGTTATGACAGACTTTGCCAAGAGGCACTAAATGACTTTCTGTTATGGACTGGGAACATCTTAATCATACGTCCTAGGTCCAGTTTTCCTTGTATACAACTGCCCATACTACCAGTCTTCCTAAAGGTGATCCAAGTTACAAATCCACTACTCTCCTTCAAAAGGTATTCCATGAGTTAAAACTCAGGCTCTCATTTACTATGCAAAATCTGTGATTACAGTGTAAACTGCTGGCTTCCTGAGAGAATAGTCCAGCTCTTTCATAATGGGAATTCTATGTCATAGAGTATTTTACTGGGACTGTAAGCACTTTAATAAGAAAAGGATTGATTTTGCAACTGGCACAAGATTCTAATGATTGAAAATAATGTATTGATTTTTCTTAAATTAAAGCCATCTTTCTATTCATAATGGAAGGTCCTGCCCTTCTTGAGATTTATTATCATAGGCCTTGGGTGAAACTTGCAAGTTTGCTCTTACACAGTGAACGTAAGGGAAGGAACAGACTATTAAGATGGATGGCTTTTTTATTTCATTTATTTAAAACAGCTTAATGTTAGCTTTTTATGTAGGCAGATAAGTGTGGGCAAGAAAGTCTTGGGAATTAGTCTTTGGGAATTGCCAAAGGAAGTAGAAGCCTAGACTCTATCCTGCTGTACCCAATTTACAGCAGGACTTGAAAGTAGTCCTTCAAGTCTTTCAAGATTGACTTAAGGCTTTCACCTGCCTGCCCACAGCTGAAAATGTGTGGTTGGAAAAGTAAGATTCAAGGCATAAACCTGAAACAAGTCACATGGTGCTTCTGACCTGGATGTGCATTTGAAAGCACAAGAAAGAAGTAGGCAGAGTGCTGAAATGCAGATGTCTTGTATTGTTACAAATGTAGGCTTGATCTCTCCAAGGTAAATTTGTCAAGTTACATTGGTTGTAGGGATTTCTTTGGGATAATAGGTTCACATGTGCAAGGACTAAGGCTTTTGGGAAAAGTTCCTCAGCTGTGATGATGCTTTCTGACCTAGAATGATGCACAAGGAGATGGTGTCCTTTTCTAGTCTTCATCATCATTGTTGATGTACAGCACTGCCTTTCTTTAAGCCAGCATTTTGTTGTTATTATTATTATTCCATTTCTCATTGTTTCTTTTGTTAATTTACAAGGCCTACTGCTTAACAACAAGTGGCTTTAATTTAAAAAATATATAAATTTAAAAATCCCCATAAATTAATATGCCATGCCCAACCAGTTGTAGTCCTAAAACCATCACTAACTTGTCACTAGCTGATGATTAAAGGAAGGGAAGAATAATAATCTGCCTAACACAGTGCAGCAGCAAGAGTCATATGCAAAATGTGCATTGAAGGAGTTCCATTCCTCCATGCTAACGGTACCACATTTTGTCTAGGAGACAGGAAACCAACTGTGGGAAGAGGAATCTGTCTTTCTGGCTCAAGAACAGTCACTTCAAGTTTGTCCAGCCTGTGTTATAAGGATGCTTTCCTTTACTCTGCATGCCAGCTCAACTACCTAAAGTTGCTTTGCATCTTGACACCTGGCGTAATCTTCATAGTAAGCACCCTGTGCCCAATGCTAAAAGCACCTAGACTGAAACCTCTCTGAGTAGAGAGAATGGGACAGATTTTCCCACTTGTGTGGAGTAGCTTCACTGAGGTAGGGAATGAATAAAAGCTAGTCACTGAATAGCAGCCATGGTGGAGCTTCAGGATACCTTGAGGTTGTTTCTATTTGAATGATACTATTCACAGTCACTATGCCAACAATGCACAGAGGTTTCTTATTTGCATTTTTGCCTGTCTGTAGCTTAAAAGCTTGATCCAATGTTCACTAAGGCAAATGGAAAGCTTTCTGTTGGTTTCAGTGGGGTTTGGCTCTCACAGCACTTGTTCAAATCAAAATTGTTTAACCTACACTCTACAAGCCATGTGCAGGTTCCTAGCATAATTTATCTAGGTCATGGCCTGCCCCAAACCTCCCTCTTCCCCTGGGAAAATGTTCCCTCCCCATCATGTGATGGTGATTTGGAAAGAGGGCAGCCAGGAGCAAACAGGCTGGATTTCTACAGAGGAAGATGTGCCTGTCTGGCTTCCCACTTTTTCAGGGATGTCTAGTTTCTACTTGTGTTATTCTACTCTACAATGTGTGCAAAGTCATCACGTAAACATAAGCATGTTAAAACCACGCATGTAGCAGCAAGCCCACAGGAACCCCGTGAGTAGCCTCTGCTCCATAGAACAAGGTATACTCCCCTTCCTGCTGGAAGAGTTGGATCCCACATGATCGCAATCATAATATCATGTACCCAGACCATAGAGACGGTGTGCTGGGTTAGTCTGCGGTCAGAGGGAACGAGGTGTGTAGCTTTTGCTACTCCTGCTGTAACTGACTTTCCATTCTTTCATAATGTAAAATTCTACTTGGGTTGCAGCCCAAGCCTTTCAGGAGGCAAAACCACTTGCTGAATGTCATGAAGAAAGCAAGTTGCTATGCTAAAATGCTGGCAGGAATTCAAACCCAGCAGAAAGTTTAGAGCAGTATGAAAACACAACACAGAAAAACCGTGTGAGCAGCACTTTTTGTCTGCTGCAAATAGTCAGTGTGCATTTGGGCAATTTTTTTCTATTACACAACAAAATGTTTTTTAAGAAAAGGAGAAGGAAAGTGAAAGAGCGTTTTCTTAAAGGGAGACCACCTGGTATGAACATAGCCATGGTTGTTAGCTTTGGCAGTAATTAGGAGGGGGCAGTTATTCAGTGGCTTCGGCTTGTTGGCAGCCTCTGCTCAGTGCCTATTGCTCTGGTGTTCATAATCACTGACCAAGAACACGCAGTAGGAAAATTAAGGGTTTAAATGGGTTTGTAAAGGACTGATCTGTTTTGCTGTCTCTGGAGTGACTCCTTCTAACAAAGATACACCGGGTCTGCTTAACCCTGCAAAGTGAAGTTTACAGATACCTCCAACAAATTAGGGGTATTAGCCCGGTTAATTTAATTAAAGCAATGTTAACATGCACAGACTGCTTCTGAGGCTTGGCTAACTAGCTCAAAGTGAGCTCTTTGGTTTTATGCAGCTTAGACATACTTTCGCAGGGCTGCGTGGGACTTCATCACTGTCACACACTGAGCACTTCTTCTGTCTTCCAGTGCTAACACTTGCTGTCTTGTGCCAACACTAGCAAGTCCCTCTATAAAAACACTTGGTTGCACATTTTGTAGCTTCTGTAAGCCATGTTCTTGGCTTAGTCTCCAGAGGCTGCAATCTTCCCCGTCTCTCTCCTGACGTGTCAACCTCCTGTTGATTTTTTACTTCTCCAGTTGCTTGCATCGCCTCCTTCTTGCTCCTTCATGCCAGAGATCTCATAAAGATTCAGTTTCCTTCCTTTTTATACTGTTTCTCCCTTGGTTAGGGAACATGTAAGCTCTTTCTTCTGGACTCCCCTGTACCCTTTTCATGATGTTTTGACTACATTTGCCTCAATTATATTTCTCATGCCCCGTATCAGAGTTTCAGTTTGAGCCTGGCTCCCCCTCTTCTTTGCCTGCTTCCTGGCATACTTTCCTTCATGTTTTAGGTCAGATGATACCCACAGCAAGCCTTGAAGTTCTGGCCAGGCTTGTAGTTATCACAAAAGGGAGCATTCATTTGGCATTAAATTGATGTGAGGTTTAGTTTTTTCCAGTGGGCTTTCTCTTTTGAGCAGGGGTGTGTTGCTAACCAGAGATACATTAGCCAGTACCAGGGCATCTGTCAAAGTGGACAGCATCACAAGTAACTGGCTCCTGAGCACAGCAGTCACCCAGGTGCTGAATAAGGATACTCTTGGATGTGCAGCTATAGGTTTTACACTCACAGTAAATACAAATTCCTTCCTGCAGATGTCTTCTTTTGCTGTGGCTGGAAAAAAAACATTGATTTTCTCTTCTCTTTTTTACTTCTTCAGTGGAGTATCTTGGAGGCAGGTCCCAAAGTTTTAGTGATGTTTTAATGGAAACAAGATAACCAGCCCATGTAATGGGCAGTTTCCTGGCAGATTCTCTTTTCTTAAGAGAACTATCTGAGTTTAATGAGTTGAAACTCACAAATATAATTAGCAAAAGGCTTAAGATACTACTCTCTGAACTTAATTGAATTTAATTTACAGTCTGAACAAATACATTTGCATGTTGAAGCAAAGGTTTGCCTTTATTTTAAAGTATTAATCTCTTCTTATCTTCCAGGCCTTTAGCGAGGCAAAAGTTCATTCATTAAACTTTGTGGTACTAGGACACCTGACTTTACTTGACCTGAAAACTGAATTCGTGAAATGTGATGCCTGGACATATCATAAAAGGACTTAAGCTCTTCTAATGAAAAAAATGTTATCAGCTTTTAAAAAGTATGTGCTTAAGCCTTAAAGGAATGCTGTGTAGTGTTAGCACAGCAACCTGCAATTCACCGGGAAATAAGAAGGACTGATAGTAATTAAGCCATGAACTGGTTCGAATGAAGAAGGGATTTTTGTTGTGGGTTTTTATTTTTTATAATTTTTTTAGATTAATTTCTAAGTTTATTGCTATGGAAGGCTCTACTGGGGCTCTACTGAGAAAGTTTCTAAATTATGTCTATGTAAGACACAGAACAGTTTGTTTTCCTATGGCATCTCTTGATGTTGCTATTAGACAAGAACATCATGCTTTACAGATCTGAGCACCTTTGGCACAAATTCTGCTTGGCCAACCAGAGGTCATGAAACCAAAGGCAGAAATCAGCATGAGGAGACTGGGCACCTGACTGTCTGCATTGTTAATCTTCAGAGTCCATTAAGGTAAATAAAGGCCCCTTCTGTTCTAGACTTGGAGAGAAAATTCAGCAACAGTTGGGGACTTTCACCAAAGCAACAAGAAGCCAACTATTCATCAGAGTATGAAGTGTTGGAAAGCCACAGATGGCAATATCCTGCAGTAGCAGGTGCAGGGGCTGAAGTCAGACCAAGTAGAGGAAGATGGAAGAGCTGAGAAAGACATCAGCCTGTGAGCAGTGCAATGGCTAATAGTACAGGCTGGTAGAGGTGGATACACTGAACAAGTTCTGTGCTGTCCTGCTTGGCAAACAGCAGAAAATTGTGATCTAAGCCAAACAGTAAAGAATATTTTCTGACTCTGACTTTTTCTCTTGCCAAAGTTGTAAATGGAATCTTACAGCTTCTTCCTACAGCAAATAGGCTATGGGGCCTCACAGTTCACCTGGCCACATTTCTTGCTGTCACTGAATCTTCAGAGCTCAGAAAGTCTCTGTCCTCTTCCTTGAGTGTCATGGGTAGAAATATCAATATGCAGGTTCATGATTTCAAATTTGATAGTGGTCAGAAGTCCCAAATAGGAATAATTAAACTGTCAAACCAGTCACTCTAAAAGGTACCTGGTGTATGTCTCTGGTAATCTTAGAGCAAGGTAAAAGTAAGGTATTATGGTTTGAAGGAATATATCTGAGTGTTTCCATGCTGCACCACACCTTAGGGGTATGCCAGGTACCTCTAGACTAGCCAGGCTGAGGGCAGCTGGCACAGTGGCTGAAGCAGCATCATGACAGGGCTGCCTCTTGGAGTGGACTCTGATCATTAAAGTGGACTATGATCAGTAAAATTTCATCCAGGTAAGTCTGTAGGACCTGTACAACCTTTAAAGTGTTGCCTGAATATAAGCCTGCAGCAAGCCACACTGTATTCCATAGTTAAAACTGCAAAACTGAGGCCAAATGAAAGCCTGTTTTGTCTGTGATGTGTAAAGGGGCTGTGATTCCTGTCAGTGTCTATGGCATTTGCTTGGTCGTGCCAATGGCTGATTAGGCCTGCAAAAGTTCATACATTAAGTTGTCTCCTTTGATCATTACACCTGTACGAAAACCCACTGGGGAGAAGCCCATATACTCTTGCTCCATGGTTCCACAGAGCTCATTATCGTAAATGCTGTTGTCTTTGATTACACTAACCGTTAGCATTAACATATACAAAAGCTCATTTTAATTCAACAGCTCTTTCCAAATAGGTGTGCATAGGAAAGGCCTAGTTCACTGTGTGGGGTCAACTGCAACATTGGCCTCTTGGGAAACCATCTGGCTTCTGGACCTTTTGTGCAGCTGTTCTTCTGCAAGCACTAGTCTTGTTGTGTGGGAGCCCTGCTGCCCTGCTCTGCAGTCATGGTCTTGCGTGGTGGATTTTACTGTGGGCTTTGTGAAGCCCTCCTTAGGGTCATAAGGGTCCTACCTGTGCACACTGGCTTCCTCTGTCTCCTCTCATTCCAAACCCAGGAACATGTGGCAAGTTTTTCAAGCTTCCCGGCCCTGTTGAAATGGAGGGGAAGCACACTGGCCCAGTGCATACAGTCACAAACAAGCACAGAGCCCCAGGATACCAAGGAGAGTTATTTGGGTGCAAGAAGGAAGGATAGAGACCTAGCACTTTCTTTTCTCTCACACCCACACACCTGCTCATGCATAAGGATGAAGCTCTGATCCCATGCCTGTGGCTACCCTACTTCCTCTTGAATCACACCACCCACAAAGTAAACAGGCTCTAAAACTTGGCATTAAGAAAAACAGAAGTAGATTTTCCTGCTGGTAAAATTAATCCGCCAAGGCAAACCCATCCCTTATAACATGAAACTTTAACAAGCTCTTGCATTGAGATGCCCTAATTTGAACAAGGAAAAGTTTGCAGGCAACTGAAAGCTGACATTTCACTCAGAGATAAGGCTATATACCTCTCTGCCTGCAAGCCCACGAGTATTCAAAAAAAAACAACAAAACCACAAAACAAAACAGAATACCTTTACATATTTAAATGAATTAAAATGAACCTGCTCTAGAGGAGACATTCAATTCCTTAACTGAATTTCCAAAGGGTGAGTTCCACTACAAATGAAACTCATTAAAGAATAATGAAGACTGTCAAAAACCATATGCTTAAAAGCTAGTAAATAACAAAGGAAGGCTTTTAGTCATCTTGACTGGACAAGGGGAGGTCAGAAAGAAACAACAACACATCCGGCACCATGGCAATGGGCTTTTCATGCTTCTTGTCTTCAGGAATTGCTTTTTTAGAAAGAAGTCTTGCTTTTCTTGGGTCATATATTCTCTTCTGTTAATCACTGTCATTACCCTGACCCTCTGATATAGAAATCATCTCTTATGCAGTATTTTCACTTGATGTGGGTTTTTCTTCTTTCTTTTTGTCTAACGTAAGCTGTTTCCTTCACTTGGAAGCACAGACAACATCATAAAAAAATAACATATTCTAAGACATTGGTGAAATGCTTTTCCAAACAACTGTATATTGGCTGGATTCTGGGGCTCTTGTTATTTTCTTGACATTCGTTTATACTGCATCACTTAATAAGTCAGATCTTATGTCATGTTAAACATCTTTTCCTTGTTTATTTTTCCTGCATTAATAGCCATATTGCAAACGTACACAGTGCCCTGAGCAAAATTTAATTCACTGGCACTGATTTACAACTGTAAAACATGTTCTGATGGGGATAGCTGTTGAAAAAAGAATCACCATAAAAGTCTATGCAGGCATAAATAACTGATCACTTGACATCTAGTTTTCACTGTGTGGGAACAAAGTAGTTGGTAATTATTTTACTTTTGTTGTTGTTGTTCATTCCTTAGCATATCCCCTTTTCTTCTTTGTAAGAAGGCAAATGATCAATGCTGATCAGGTGCTGTTTCATCTTAAATACTGTTTGACAGCCTCAGGGTTAACAGAAATCTCACTGCAAAAGGTTCATAAACTTATGGTGGCAAGAGCAGAGGATTGGAGTACTGTGTTCAGTCGCATAAGAATGCAGCTGAAATTGAACTTTGAAGCCAATAGTATCTGAACAACCAACACTGCATATGTCACACTTTTTTAAGTAAAGCAAATGGTTCTCCAATATGACCTTGATATGTAAACAAGAGGTAATTAATGAAGGCAATTCCATGGAGGAAAATCTTAATAATGAAAATAAAAGTATATTTTGTTATTTTTGATGCCCATAGCGTTAAAAAAACCCAAACTCCCAAGTTACAGAGCCAGGATTTGATGGCCAGAGGATGCTGGAGGGAGTATAAGGGAAGATAAGGGAACTCTGTTAATTAGAGGTAATACTAATTCCTGTCCCTAGAATAACATAGTTATGTGGTTCTGCAGCTTGTAACATCCATTTCTACTCCTCTCTTTTTCCAACTATTTTACAGCAGCCAAGCTAATATTAAAATACTTTTTTCCTTACCTTAGTATCCTATGTCTAACCTAGTGAACAGAATAATGAGAAGTTATTCCAAAACTTAAAAGTTTTGTCTGAGTCTAATTCTGACACAGCTGAAGAGTTTTGATATAAACCTCATGCATAATGATAAAATAAAAACATATTTAACATAGGTCATCTCTAATTTCTGTGTCAGTAATGAGCTACATAATTGTTTTGAAAATATACATAATTCATTATATATGAATAATTATATAAACAAAAAAAAGGCATCCTATAAATCATTTCAACAAAAGGGACCAACCCACTTTTGGCCCTACTGAGTGTGTGAGGTACTCACTTCCAAGATATAAGATATATTTTCAAATAACTAAGTGAATTTATTAAATGTCATATAAAGCTGATGTAGTAAGGCATACTTACGCTGACAGAAGTGTTTATCCTTGCTTTCCAGTTGTCTTACCCTAAAAGCTTGTGAGGCATCCTCCATAAAAAAATATTCAGAAAAAGCCGAAAAAGAAAAAAGGCTAAGGGTGGGAGGGAGATGGAAAGGGAGACAGGAAGGAAATGGGAAGGAAAGGAATGGAACTGAAGGGAGGAAGGAAGGGAATGGGAAGGAAGGAAGGAAGGAAGGAAGGAAGGAAGGAAGGAAGGAAGGGAGCAAGGGAGGGAGGGAGGGAGGGAGGGAGGGAGGGAGGGAATGAAACATTAACTTTTAAGTGTTTTAGCACTTAGACTTACTGGCCAAGTGCAGAAGATAGGCATACCTGCAGGCTGTGAAGAAGACTATTTCTGCAGTATTTATGACTACAGCTGCAGAGGAAAACATTTTTATGAAAGATTGTCATCTGAGCTTTGCAAACTCAAGAGACAAACACCCCAAACTGATTCAGATTTTGAGCCTGATACGTCTGCATGGGTAATGGAAACTTCAGTAACCGAAAGACACATTAGATATAAGTTGGCAAAAAGAAACCACTTTTCATAGGATCTCTCAATATTCATTTGTTATCTTTCTTCTTTTACAGCAGTGCTGTAGATTCATTTCTCATGTTCTGTCTTGATTGTTCTTGGTTAGTGGCACTTGCCTGAGATTAGTTTCTAATTGGGATAAATGAACAGCATGTATTCATAGAGCTTGGGCAGTTGTTTTTGGCTTCCAGCAAAAAGCAGTGAGCAAGCAGATTCTGGTGGCTGCTGACAGCTGTTTCACATAGGCTTGTGTTATCAGCGCAAACACATGTAAACGATATAAATAAATAACATGCAAATGTTTATAAATTGAGAGAATTTAACTTTATCAGATTATCCTCAAGCTAGTTTTAGATCGAATTTAGTGGCACTAAATCCTTTAGCAAGTACCACAGACTAATGCTTTTAACACAGTGAAAGTATGGCACTTCTTTTCGTTTTTTTTTTTAACTTTCTGCTTGATACCTATGGTGGAGGAATTTCTAGTTCAAGACAAAGCAAGGGCAGCAAGCAGCGTGTGCCAATCATCACAGGTGTGTACTCAGGGGAGCAGTTCACCACCCCACCCTGCCAACATGCTTACCAAACCCAATTCCTGCAGAAGTATGTTCTTATTTTCTAGCCAAAAACATTGCTGGTTTTGGCTTTCAGATGTTGGCAAATACAAAATACTGTACAAAGAAACATCTAATGTGAACTGTAAATCATAGTGGGTGTTAAACAGTGGCTTAGTTTACCTGGATACCAAGAACAGCGTGGGAAATTGGAGATGGAATCCTTCAATCATTATCCTTTTTTTTGGTGTTAAGGATTCACTGCAAAAAGAAAAATTCATATAAAGTAAGTGATTTTAGTCCCCCCTGCCCTAAACAGAAATCACTGCAAGAAGCAACCAAATGTACTTCAACACTCAAAGTCTAAGCTAATATTCTCGTGGCACCTACCTCCACTGAAGTATGGTGAATGCTTTCCCTTCTCTGGGTGGTAACCAGAGAACTCTCCATCACTTTTCTGTAAAATTACTTAACACCACTGCGATGGATTTCCAAATTATACCCCATTCTTTTCAGACCTGACATTTACACTGTGACACCTTCAACTGAGCTCTAAGTTGGCAATGTATACTGTTGTTGCGTAGTGATAGTCTTGTTTAACTAGACAGTTTACTTAACAATATCCACTTTCTGCTTCTGCTGGGGTCTGCTTTTGTCCCTGTTTTGTTTATGTCACATTGCTCGTTGGCCTTTAATATGTTAAATTGCCATTTCATTGCTTCTGTTAAATATGTTTTCATCCGTAATCCTATAATGGCTAAATTCATCTGTACAGTTAATACCATTTATTCAATTATACTCTGAATGAATATTGCATACCGAATTCTAGCCTTCTTTTTTGTTTAATATACATGGGAACTAACCACATAGGATTTTAATGTAAATTTAGAATTAAAATATTAGAGATGTGTAAATATTTTTACCTCCAAAAGGCCTTGGAGATTCACTTTAGATGTAATGCTTGTAGCAGAACTGAGTTACAGTGAGATTCAAAGCTGAATCCAAAACAAACCTGAGTTTCAATTCAAATCAACAAATCTTTCTTTAGTCCTTAGTATAAAAATATTGCATGGTCACTTGATTGTATTTTTTTTTTTTTTAATAAAGATTCTGGATTCTGGTAGTTAGTAGTCATTACAGTAGCTGTTTCCATTGCACTTTAAAAATGTGTTTCACCTCTGGCTAACATTTCCTGGCCTTTGTTTTGTTCTTACTATTACTCCATCTGCTGAATTAAAGAACTTGCTATAAGATAGTGTCTTCCTTTCAGGCCAAGTTACCTCTTAACTTTTTACTAGAGCAACAGAATAGACTGTTCTTTCTGGATTTGAAACCAATCCAACACAATATCTGTCCACATAATGTCTTGCCTATGGGTTTGAGCCTCCTAGGTTCTCTGCCTCCTATGAAATTAGAAGATACTGACATTCTATGCTTTTCACACTCTTCTTCCATCCTCCTTTCTTTTCTTGTTTACTTTCTTTCTGCTTTTACAAAATTCTGTTTACCCCTGCTTTGAGAATAATGGTGTCATTGGTTGTTCCTTCTAAGAGAGTTTTTTCTTAACGTAAGTACTGCTTGATGCTTAAATGACCTTGGGTGTTAATCGCTTCTTCCCCACTGGGCCTTAGATTTGGAACAAAGTAATTCTGGGAAAAAGATCTGGCAGATGAAATTATTTTCTTTCTTTCTCTGGCATATTGTCAAGGTACATTTACCTGTAACAAAAGCACCAAATGAAACCTTTAAATACTAAAGCCTGCTAGAGTAAAGTTTCTTGCTGTTTGTCTTCCTAAGTGTTATGCATAGTTACATATTCATTTATGTGCTCAGAGTTTTAAAAAAAATAGTTATAATCTTCACTCCTGAGGAAAAGATTGTAAATAAATTATCCCTCTCAGAATAATCTGTATTTTTGATCAGGACATCTTGGTGGATATCAAGAAAATCAAATCTTGAGAGAAGACTCCCAACATCTTATTAGATAAAAATTAGATAATTATTGTTTTATTGAAAGGAATTCATTTGTTGGCCTCATTGAGGCACATGATTTCTGCGTGGTACCACAGTGTATTGATGAGGAGAAGGTAAGCATTGCATTCTTGTGGAGCGCCAGTGAGGGAGTTCCATGCCCAAACTATGTTTCAGAGCCCTTGTGCCTGAAGCCTTGAGCCTGCAATGCAAGCATCAATGGATCCTATCTTCTGTTTCTCCATTCACTGATAACAATCTTTATCAACAGTCTGGAAAAACAGACACTCCTGAGAAGTTTGTGTGTTCTATTAGCCATATTGAAGTCAAAATGCCATTACAGAGACAGCAGAACTTTGGGTTACATTAAGTCACAAATATCAGTGCACTGGCATATGACCCAAAGCAGAGACTTCACTCCAGCTAAAAAGCACCATGTAGCAGAGGTAGCAGATGTCTAATGGCTGCACAATTGACAATGTGTTTAACTGTTATTAATATTTATAATTCAGTAATGATAACCATGGCTCCAAAGTGCACTAAATGCACTATCGTTATTGCTTTAACTTAAACCCTTGTCTCAGTTAATTGGCTATGTGTCCCACTCCTATGTAGCCCATATGGCAAGGCCAGGAAATAGTAATTTTGTTATACTGGAAAAAATGAGTGACTGCTCTCGAGTGACTCTCAGGTCTTCAGACAATTACTGAACTAATCTAAGCAATGGTCATGTGAGATTCCTAGAAACAACAGAAGCCATTGCTCAAGGCAGTGGATCACACAGCAAGTCTTGATCAAAAGCTGCTGCTTGTGGCCTGAGAGGTCGTCTGGTGATAACTGCAGGGATATAAGGCTGGCATGACAAGATATGGACAGGTATTACAGCAGAAACTGTGAGTATAAAGCCATGACTCTGAGAGAAACATTCATGGGTATGGCCAAAGAGAATGGACAAAACATTGCTTTGTCATGAAACTCAGAAGAAAGAAAAGCTGGTGATTTTGACTTATGAAAGAACATGTCCAAAAAGTTTTTCTTCCCTTTCCTCTTGAAGCAGAAAGCAAGGCTACTGACATTTGGTTAAGTGGTTGTGCCAAAAGGGTTAACAACCATGCAACTCTGATCTCATACAATGCTTTTAACTGATAGTCTTAAACTAATCAACAGATCATGACAGCAGTACTGTACTTGGTACTTACGTATAATTTATTTTTTTTTTTAATGTTTGTATATTTAGTTAGGCTCCACGCCTTCCTTTCATATAATTAGAGAAAATATTTTTACTCTCACACAAGATTGGTTCTGACCAAAGGCAAATGAGGACCCAAACATTGGATGAGGGATTGAAATTGCAGACTGCAGTTTTGTTTATATTTATATTACATATACAACATCCAGTTATATTTATCAGAGAGAGACCCTTTCACTCACCTCCTGGTGTTCTCAAGAGGAGACTGATTTTGCTCAGGCTATCCATTGCAGTTTCCCTTTCCAAGGTCTTCTCCTCTTCCCCACAAATCTTTCCAGATGTGCACTGGTCCTAGCCATCACCTGATATTCCAAAGCCTATTTCCATATGTTAAATGTGTGGGCTGGACTTGGCATGTCTTAGTTCACTGGAACCTTTTGGTTTTGGGGGTGCCATTACCCTTATTCTGCATTAAAATGAATGTTGCAATAAAGAGAAAAATAAGTGAAAAAAAATTGAAAAGGACAATTCTACATCTCCCGTAGATCTTGTTTTTTGCCTTTTGCAAATGCCAATGACACGATGTCCTGACTTTTTTTGCTGAGTGATCCCATTAGGAAACAGGCTGATCCCTGGATGCACTCAAATGCTTGTAAATGCAACTCCTCTCCTGTCTTTGCTTAGTCTGCTTTTGTTCAAGAATCTCTATCCTTGTCTTTTTTTATAACTAAATTTTCTCTTTCAAAACAAATACTGGTAACATTAATAATCAGTTAGTTATTAAAGCTTACTGTGTCAGGGTGTATTTATAAATATGTGACAACTTCATGTCTAAAGACATAAGAAAGAAATTAACTGCATTCCAGACATTTTTAATGTTTTAATTAAAAATAATCAAGACATTAAAAACAAAACACAAGAAGTCAGAAAGAAAACAAGAATTTAGAAACAATATTAAAATAGGTTGTTAGTTGAAAATCTTCTTTCATGAAGCTCCTGCAGTCTGGAATTGTTTTTCTTCTACCTCATCAAATCTCAATGTAAAACACATTCCCCATCCCGGCTCGTTTCCTTTATACCATTTCAGCATATGCAAAGAAGTCATGTCCTGTTTATCAGTTGAAAAGCGTCATGTACTAGGCTCATATATTCGTACTTTAACAATATATTTAGAACATTCGTAGAAAATAATAATGAATCACATCTACACATTCATAAATGCATTCTTGCCAGTATGTTCAACATTTCTTTACCCACAGAAGTCCTGATTCTTGAATGTTATGTTAATAAAATGGAGACTATAATTGCTGATATTTCTAACATGTATTACTCATAGTTCCAGGATCTTCTGGAAGCTGCCAGGTATTGAGGGAAATATTTGAGTCCTAAAAGTTACATGAATTATGTATTTCTTGTATGAAATTTCAGATGATCCAATATTTGTTATACCCTATTTGCTATTCATCATTTGCTATTCATTATACTTGTATTTATAAGTTTCAGTTACCCAATCAGGGAGCACAGACAATAGTGTGTGATTTGGTTGACCAGTCAAACACTTCAAATAGTGAATAGATGACACTCACGATTTGCGAACAAAAAAATAGACTGAAATCTGTTCACATAAAACCGTTCAGTGAATACTTACAAATAACAAATGTGTTGGTAGAAATCAGGATTGTTTCCAGAATGATTCATGAACTGCAAAACGGCCAAATTAGCAACAAACACTATTTGCAATGGATAATTCAATCAGTCATAGATAAAAGAGAATTCAGCAGAATCTGTGATTCTCCTTTCAGGAAATGTTGAGTAGCATTTTCTTTCTCTGCTCCACCATCAAATCTGACTGGAAAACATGCTTTTTTCTTGCAGACTTCAGTCTGTATGAGATGCTAATCTTAACATCATTTTACAAACAATTGTCCTCCCTTTCTTGAGTCCCCAGGTATTTTTTAGCCACATTCATTGGCAATAAACTGCATTTATTAAACCTGAAAATCCATGCCTGTTTAAGTACCTAAACAATCAGTTTTGATACTTAAATTTAGAAAGCTGGCTTAACTACTTTTGGGCAGCCCTAGAAGGATGGTGTCAGGACTGGATCCTCTCCCTTTTCAAGATTTATAGATTATCTGTGAGAGCCACAAAAAGACCACAGGACTTTATGGCTGCCCTTTGTCTGTTCAAGCAATCAAACCAGTGGTATAACTGTAGTCCAGTGGAATGTCTGATTGCTGAACTGTATTGCATAGATACAAACTATCACGTAGATTTAGCAATGCTTTTTGAATAATATTCTGGCACAGGAAGCAGGATTGACATTCTCTACTTTTAGCCACGTCAGGGACTGCTCCATTTAATCATCTAGTTTCCTTCAATGAAAAAAGGGAAAATTCATCTAGACTAAGTCACCTGGGTCAGGAGTGGCAACAGGCAGTGGTAGAAGACTGGATGATGAGCCTTTACCACATACATGAGGGGGGATTCATAGGGTGGTGTTAGAAACACCCGATACCCTATGTAACCTCCAAAGGCCTCTCAGGAAGCTGTGCATCTCTCCTAGGCCCTGTGCCATACATGCACTTGTGTCCTGCATACCCTAAGTTGTATAAAATTGCACTACATGTCTCTACACAGGCAAGCAAATTGCTCTTTTACGTTGCATAGGAAAACAAGGATGTGAGATTACCTGTCTCCCACCTGACCACAGCTTTCAGGACATGCAGGTTATAGGAGATGCTCAGGTTACTTCTTACACCTCCTCTCTCAGCTGTTTTTCTACATATATTGAGTGTTTCTTCTTTTCCTCACTAGCTGGTTGTGACAAGCTACAATGCAATCAGCAGTAAAACAGCCATTCAAAAGTGGGAAAAAGTGTCACAATGATCCAATTGATCAAATATTTCTCAATTTATTCATATACTGTCTATGGTACCTAATTCCGTTTCCTCATAAACTACTTCATAATCGCTTTTACATATGGCATCAAGCTGTAAAAGTTGTATTAGTTGTCCTGCTTCTTAAACTGTGAGAATGGTTTCTTCTGCTACCCACGGTTTAGATACATTTAGATTATAAGAAAAATCTGCTGTATATTTCTAAATATTCTCTTTGATATGCATAACTATGTTTGTTAAGTAACAAATGCATGAAAATAGAAGGCAACAGAATGAAGTACATCAGGACAACACTGAAAAATTGTTCATTTTAGCTTACAGCACTTGTTACAATGAAATCTCATCTTGAAATTCACATTTACATTTGTTTATTTATTACTTTAATCCTAGGAGGCTTTAATTCTTAGTCCTGGAAATGCAAATAAATTTAATGTCAATTATTTGCACGCCTACCTCATTGTTTGTTTTCTTTTTTCAATATACCTGCAGTCTATAACCTAGCCATGCATCCTTTTCTCCTTCCTTGTTTTTGGTAACAGGAACATGTTGCTGTTTTACAAGCCTTCAAAGATTTTTATTTTTTTTTTCAGATTAATTAAAAAAGTCTTACCAGGCTTGTACTAGAAAAAAACAGATGGGATGATTCTGTAAGCAGAGTCATTCATTTACATCAGAGCTTGAAATGAGTGGGGCTACTCAAGTGTGTCAAGTTTCATAAGTAAAGCACAATTTGGACAGTAAAATAGACTATTACAGCTAATCAGATGTATACTGGGAGTCCAAGAATGACCTTAGGTTCCCAAATCTGGCAATGTGCTTTTACCCACCTTGAGTTGAAAAGTGTTGCAGAGGAAAGTCTGAATGTTCACCGGAGAAACTCTTTAAAATAGAAACATCATAATATCTCTGAGTCACAGAGCTTTACAGAATGCAAAGAGGTCACAGCGTGGTCATCCCCTTGAGGAAATCTGAGTAATATAAAAATTTTCTGCCCTCTGACTTGACTGCATGGGTGGCTGAGCTATTTTACCACTCAGGAAGTCTTGAACAGCAAAAATGCTGATCAGAGGACAAAAGTTGCAGTACTGTTTTCCTTCCCCATTCAGTTTCTTTCACGTTTATTTTGATATTGGGGTTTTAAATTGCATGGAATGATCGGGCTGATTATTTTTCCCAAAACGTCCTGGAAAGAAAATCCTATAAGATTTGTAAAATAGAAAAGTTTTTTGCTTTTAAAAAAAAAAGAAAAAGAAGAAAAAGAAAAAGAAAAAGAAAAAGAAAAAGAAAAAGAAAAAGAAAAAGAAAAAGAAAAAGAAAAAGAAAAAGAAAAGAAGTATGTGAAGGAAGCAGAAGGTAAATTAAGTTTTAGAGAAAGAAAAGAAAATAGAAAATGGTATAGCTCAGCCATATGTAAGAAGACGTGAGTGCTCACACATGTACATTCTTTGTCAGTGTAAAAATAATACCTAAATATATGCAAACAGATCAACTCACACAGACATTCATGTAGTCATACAGGGATAGTAACACAGGCATACATTTTTGCATACTTTGGTCATTACGTAAAATTATATATAATCTGTCACACACTGTATCATAAACATACTCATTGATCTAACTAGAAAACTTTTAGTTTAGCATCATTGTTTAAACATTTCCATAGTATATTTCTGCTGGAATATGGTGTTCCTGAGAATAATACGGAAAGAGTCATACTAGGTAATTGGAGGTGGTGCATTTCCTGAAAGTGATCATACTTGCCTTTAGTTGAGTACTTTTTCATCTCAGTGCATTCCCAAACTTACCAACAAATTTCTTGAAGTATGAAATTCATTCTAGGGATGTTTAAGAATGAATTAAAAATGTAGAAGTGATAAATTCATTAAGAGCTCCTCAACAAAACGCAGCTATGGATACAGTCTAACACCTAATTATCTTCTGGCTCCTGTTCACACATTTATACATGGTAAAGGCAGAGTGTGGAAATGTTCCTTGGTTAGGCTTCTTCCCATCTACCCCTACACAGGTTATGTCTTGCCATTAAGATAAGATTTTTGGGAAAAGGAGTATCTCTTGACTCGATATTTGTATGACAGCCAACACAGTAACTACTGCAAAACACCAGCAAAGGGAAAATTTTTACTTACAAGGCCATAGTTAGCTGAATGCAAAAACAGCTGTTCTGGCTTAGGCCAAGACTAGCTGAGCACTTTGTGTCCATCAGTATCCACAGGTGAAAATGGAAGGAAGAGCAAACACATGTATTGCTTTGCATATGACTGAAACCATTTTCAGCTCAAGGATTTCCTCATATTGATGAGATTTCCCTATTTAATAATCTCCAGAGGGTGATTCTTGCAAGTTTTTGTCCAGCTGCCTGTTGATATGTCAATTTTACACACAATGCCCTCTGGCAAGCTGTCCCACAGGTCCATTGCCTGCCTCATGGAGAACCACCTCTTTTGTTTCTTCTGAACCTGGCCCTTACGCGTGTACATGGAGGCCCTAGTTCTCAGTTTTGGCAAAGAAAGTGAGCTGTCAATCTTCATGTCACCCATAATTACACTAAGCTCTACCAAATCCTTTCTAAGTTTCTTTTCCAGGCTGAGGAGCTACAGCATATGCAGTTGCTGTTTGTGCAGAAACCATTTCAGAAAAAAAAAAGGCTCATCCATCTTGCCCTTCTCTGGACCTTTTCAAATCCTAATACACCTCGGAGACCAAGCTGGAACTGCTTTTTCTTATGTGCATCATTTTACATATATCTACATTGCATTTCATCTATCATTGTATTGCCCAGTCACTCAGTCTTTGTAATACTTCACAGTCTGCCCTTGTATTGCAAGTCTGAATAACTTTGTAACATCAGCATATTCTCTTACTTTAACATCTACTTTCTTTTTCAGGTCATTTTTGACATTTATCTCTGAGGCAGTTCTGGTCTAACCACCTTGTATCCATTGCACACCCTCATCATGGCTGGAATAGCTGTCCGTGACCTGGACTGGGGTGACAATGTGACCTGGATCAGGAAAGTGACCTGCAAATTTTGCTGGGCTATTTTTAAATGGGGAGGAAGGAAGAGCATAAGCTGATACTTCTGTCAAACACGGAAGCTTGTTCTTCCACTGACTCAAAGGCAAGGTGAATGCAACACTCGCACGTTTAAACCTTTATAACCACTGTACATAGTGCCCCTGCTGACAAATAAGATAAAGGGTAAGGAAAAGAAGAACAGGTATGCGTATTCCTACTTAGATGAAACATTCTCACGTGTGTATCATAAGGGATTAGAGTTTAAAAAAAGGTGAACTCTGTATAAATGTTAACCATGGGATCTTACGAGAGAGAAGATGCAAGAAATGTGAATCTAAGTGACTATGGGTTGAAGTATTTCTCTAAAATTCAAGCATCTTCATGTAGACACCTAAGCTCTTCATGCTAATCTCCCTTTAGCCAACAAAGATGGGTATTTTTCAGGAAGAAGTTCAGACAACCTCTTTTGCATGTCTACATTAGAATGGATTCAATGGCCATACTGATTACTTTGCCACTAACTGTAAAAAAGGTTAGGACAATTAGTTCAGAAGTAGACATCTTCTGTTGTTCTGAACCCCACCTTATGTCTTTCCACCTTGCTTGTGACTAGAAAAAGTTAAATAATTTATAAACTGATAGTCCATGCATTTGTACAAAGTCTTACCCCATCCTAAATTCTTTCAGCTATTTCTCAGATCACTCCGTAGGTCATCTCAATCGTTCTAGGACATCCAAGATAGACATCACTACAATATCTGCAACTTTTCTCCTCTTATCACACTTGTCCCAAGATATTTCTTTAAAAATCTGCTCAGCATTTCTAGCATGAACTATTTACATGTTCCAAGCTTCAAAAAATAAAAACCTACTTCAAAATGTCAAAAGCAGTCTCACTGACAGCTGTTTACCCACAGCAATTTAAGTAGCAGAGCCATTTTAAAACAGTGACCAAAACTGTTTAGTAATAAAGGAAAATATAGGGTGTTATGTTTTTTTCCATTTCCTTCCCTTATTCAAAATCAATAAGTGAAAGGTTTAGAAAGTTATGAACTACTGAAAACAAAGGACTGGAATGGAAAACATTATACAAAATTAATAATAGTGTTCACTGTTGCCATGATTGTGATTTACAACACATATCTCTCTTTGCAGTAAGAAAGACACAAAACAGGATATGAAATTAGTTGGAGAGAGCAATATTTTTTCTCTGTATGTTTATCTGAGTACCAGCTTTCTAAAAATTCCCTGGTTGTGACCAGTTTCCTCCTATGTCGCAACCATGCTGTGGGTAGCTTTGTATCCCAATCTGAAAGGCATTAGATAGCACACGTGTGTCAAAATAAGAAGTTAGCTAGCCTTCCTCAAGGCAAGCAAAGGAAGCAGAATAGGATGCTGTAAAGTGGAACAACCTTAAAACTGTGGGACATCTGGCTGCCCTGTACGAGACGGAATCGAGCAGCTGCTGAACTGTCACAGGAATGCTGCATAAAGGCGCACAGGATTTGTCGTTTCAGACCAAACTAATGGTACCAGTACCAGATGCTTCAGAGGAAGACGTAAAACTTCCATAACAGGCAATTATGCAACAACATGTTGGAGAGGGAAGTTATTCCTTTATGTCTCAGACATTTAGCGTATGATTTATATCCTAGAAGAATGTGGATTGATGTCCTGGAGAAACCACAGTTATCCTTATAATTCATATAATGGCTAATCCTTTCTTTTGAAACATCTACATTCTTTTTCTACATGTTATGGTAGTTGTGTATCATTAGGAAAAAAAATATGAAGAAATACTGCAATCAACAAGAACCAAGAAGAGGAAATGATGTAAATTAGAATATGACCAAGAAGACAGGAATAATCTCAAAAAAAAAAAATGAAACACATGTGTTTTCTCTTTTAGCCACATGAAGGCATTAAGAATGGCAGAAGTGCAGCTAACAAAGCAAAGGTTGAAGCATCCAGGTGTGAGGCTGTGCAGGTGGGGGGAGGTGGAAATGAGCACTGCCAGTCGGCTGGATAAGGTCCTCTTTCCTTCCCTGTGTTAAAGCTGCTAACAGCTACACCACCACAGAGAGGAAGGACCAACAGAGAGGTGCTCAAATCCAGTTTTCTTAGTGATTAAAATATATATATAATTTTATGATTCTATTATTAAAATATACCCTTAAATCCCATTCTTCTCAGAGGTGGAGATCATGTACTCTTATCATATGGTACACAGCCTGGTACTACCTTTGGTCAGGTTGTAGTCCAAATTTTGGCCAGGCCCTTAAGCTGCTTCTGAGAGCTTTTAAATGATAGACCAAGCCAATAGATTTATCTGGCTTCTCTAAAGAGGGCATTAAATCCCCACTGTTCAGGGTTGCTACAGTAGGCTGAGCAATTTTTTTCTCTCTCAGACCCTGAGCATATACACTAAACTATTTATGTTAAGAAAATGCATGCCAGGATCTGAATGTTTGCTAGGGGTATGACATGACAGGCACACATGCTACAGCTGTGTACATCCTGCTGCTGCCAGAGACTGTATTTCATTTTGAACTACTTAAAGAAGTAGTTTAAGTTTTATGGCAACCCACAAAGTGCACCAACATATAAACACATTCTCATGTGAAAGATGGGTTTTGGTCCACATTAGCACTTTTGAGACAGCATAAAATAGTAAAGATACAAATGGCAGATATCCATTTAAACATAAGCAGACTGAATAGTTAAGTCACCCAAGTGTTTCTTAGATTATAAAACTGGGAGAAACCACTGTGCTAATCCAATCCAATCTTTCTGAAAGACTTCCTGTTCCGAGTTACAGATTTCCAGAGACAGAAGTTTCACCATAATCCTTGTTAAACTTTTTCAGAGGTTAATCATCTTCTTTATAAAACTAATGTCTTTAAATATGAGTTTTTCCAGCTTCAGTGTCCATCTACTGCATCTTGTTATGTCTTGTCTGTTGAACTGAAGAACCCCGAATTATCAAATAGAGATATTTATAAACTGTGATTATGTCATCTCCTAACCTTTCCTTTGATAAACTAAACAGATTGAACTCATTGAGTTTATAATCCTTGTTTTTTTGTCTTTTAACCATGCCTGTGCTTCTCCCCAAATTGATCCCTTCCACAGTTTGTAGATGACTTTATAAGATGGTGAATCCCAGAACTGTACCTATTAATGTAGTCACAGCCATACAGATACAAAATATAAATAAGATGTAACAGTCCAACTTCTCCTCACTCTTCCAAGGATCACAAAACCATATTTGTTCAGTTATGATTTCCCATTTATATTTTGAGACCTACCAGTTAGGTAGTTCTAATAAACTCAATGTGTGCTGTGTTGATTTTTAGTCATTACAATTTCTTACAGAAATGTTTGCTGGGCACTGAGTTAAATGCGTGACATAAATCTGTGTATATTGTATCAATGCTATTTACCTTTATTAACCCATCTTGTAATCCCACCAGAGAAAGACATCTGGTTGGTTTGACAAGAACTATTTTCATAAACTCATGTTGATTGACATTTAATATATTATGCTCCTTTGGAAGTTGCAGTATCCCAGTTGACACTATTTTATAAGGAATTATTCTATCAGCTGCTGAAAGACCACATTCTGTCCCTGTGGAAATTCTGTGGGTCATTTTTGTATTAAGTTGATTCTAACTTATATTAAATATATCTCAGACTTTTGTCATATACTATAACGCAACAATCACTGCGAACAGGCTGCCTTAGACAAGCAAAATGACTGGGGTAAGACTGCAAACACTTCATTACAAATTAAAATAAGCAGGTAGTCATATTTAAGCCTTAGGCTTCCAGAAAATCAATCTCCTCATGTAAGAAAAAATCACTGATCTACAGCTAATGTGAGTATGTTTATTTTAAAAATATGTTAAATACATTACGATAACATAGGTCAGTATATGAAAGAATGCATTAGACCAGAAACACCTAGATTTATCTAAAGCCTATCTCCTAGTAATAATACTGTATTAGTAGATAAAGAAAATTACCATCATTTGTTTCAAAACACTTTACCCCCCAAAACTCATAAAGGCAACAGAAATAATAATCGGTATTCCTGACCTGAACTGCAATAAGCAGAAGTGTGATAATATGAAATGTAAACAAAAATTCCAAAGGTCATGTAGAATAGGTTTGGACATCAGTAGTGAACTGTAGGCCACAACAACTTGACCATATGATCAAATTCAAAATGTATTGGTGGAAAGTTACTACCTAGGGTTTCCTGGTGTTCTGTAATTAGAACAGTAAGAGCATTGTGCTTTAGAGTACTGTAGCATCTAGTCTTTAAGTTATGCATTCAGGTCTACTATATACCCAAAGCATTGATATGGATAATCCCATAAGAAGTTCTACCTAAAAAACATGATCTGCTGAACTGGAGCTTCTTAAATTTGGTAGTAAGAAATTACAGTAAAAGCATGAGTTTCACATTCTCACTCATTGATCCCCAGGGTATGGGCACAGACTGATTCCATTGCTGTGCTGATTTATCTCTGAAAGCTAGGTAGAAAACTGTTTCTATAATGGTTACTTTTAAAACCGGCTGAAGAAGAAAATGCTATTATTCCTCACCCCTATTTTCCGGAACTTCCCCAGGGGCTAGGACACTAACCTAGAGTACGGGGTTCTGGGTTCAATTGCCTTCTGTCTAATGAATTTAAGCCCTGTTTTCCCAACTCTCTAAGGCACCATAGTGATTAAGAAGAGCTTTAGGGGTCTTATGAAGGGTTGTTCTTGTTCCTGCATGCTGAAGTTCTTCCACTTTATGTGACCCATTTAAACAATGAAACGGAAAAGAGAGAGATGACCCTAAATCCCAGGGTTTAAATCGCTCATAGGAGTGTGTAATAGTGTAACATTATTATAAATGAGAGTTCCCTAACGCAGCCGCTATTACGTGATACTTGCTTTCCCTCTTTCTCAGTGAATGTTTAAGTTGGCCATATAAAGCAGAAGGGCCTCAGGATGGAAGAATGAGGGTATCCACAACTTCCCACTCAAGTCGATGGTAAAAATACATTCCAGGAGACAGGAGATAAAGGCTCAAATCTACCTAGACCTGTGAAGAAGCTGAATTTTCTGTCCTGGACTGGCATTCTAACCATTGATGAAAAAAGTCACTTGCTGCATTCCTGTTTCCTGATGTTATTAGAGGCAGATCAGCTGCTTGGTTTGCTCTAGAAGGCACTGACTCTTGTAGGCAAGATTTAGGCCAGGGACAGGTCTTGAACTGTTTGGCAAGTTTGGCTATAGTGGGTATTTAAGACAACCAGGGAGGATTAATCTCACCAAACTTGAGTTGACTAACATGTAACATGTCTAGCCTAAGCTGTCTAGGTTCACTCTGTAATGGATGTGAAGAAATAGATTCTGTGAGAGAACAAGTCACTCCAGCTATCGTATCAATGACACCTTGCACACATACCTGTTTTGCTCCACTGGCTATACAACCCACTTAGATTAGACACCTAATTTTCAATGGGTCAATTAAGGCAAAAATAATCCTACTCTTAAGATCATAGACACACTTCAGGTTTAAAGGTGAACTACTGAAAGAGCTGTGGAGTGAATTTGTGGATCTGAGTACCTGAGATGACCAATCACACCTAATACTCTGGTTATGTCCCAGTCTTTTATGGTTGGACTGAAGAAGAAAAACACCTTGCTTATTTATTTATTTTGCAGAAATTCAAAATCATCCATTTTGAAATCACCTTGCAAGTAAGTCCAGCAGTATATATGAAGTGCGGCTCCTGTTTGCTGTCACATACAGCTTTCCTGTCCTTTCCCCTTTGACTGCACCAGTATAATCCCAAGAAAGGCTTCTTTTAAGAGCTTAGCTCCACCACTGAGGTGTGCTTATTTGTGCCAGTCCCAATGTACTTTACTAAACTTCAATTCGGTTATCAACATAGTTGACCCAAAGCTGACCTGAAGGCATAAGATAAGGTCCAAGACTACCTAGCTAGAAGCAATCAAAATTTCTTTCTATTAAAGTATAGAGAGACACTTATTAACTGAATTTTCTGTATCCTTGTCTTATCTCAGTGATCATCAGAAATGCATCTGCTGTGACTGCTGGCCACTGACTGGTAAATGGATTCCTTTCCTGGCTTGCAACAAATGACAGCAGAGAGTGACTGCACAGATGAGAGATACCTCTGGAGAATTTCCATTCTCCAGATCTCCTGAGCTCTGAGAGAATCCATGGTTATTTTTTTTAATATATATTTTTTTTCCTGGGGGGAGGAGGATAAAACTAAAAATAACATTTTTGATTTTGTGAAAATTTAGTTTTCTATTTAATAAATTATTCTGACAAATCATTCCCAAATAACGTCTCTTTCTTTCATTTAACAGACCAATTTCTTTGGTTTTGTGGTCAAGATTGTGAAAAGAGTAAAACCTGGAGCATAAAGAACTCATGCACATACTTCGCCATGTTGTTGAGATTTGTTCTGAGATTGCAAAAAAATACCTGAGTCGTCTATAGTAGGTCTTGTATCATTGCTCTCTATAGTTATAAGACTGTCTAGTAAATACCATGCATGCATGACCAGAGCTAGTGATAAAGAGAAATAAATAGGGTGGGATCAACAGCTGGAAAATCTGAAAGATTCTTCTAGCACTTTTCTGTTTCTAAGCATCATTGCCACGGCCTGCAATTATATACCATAGATTCTTGCACCTGGATTAATGGCATAACCAAGTCTGACAGCCAAGCCAAAATTGACATATAGCATAGACTTAGTTGCAAATCATAGATGCCCTGAATCCACTAGTTTCAAGAGCTGTGTTTACAAAATATCCAGGACACCAGGTTGACCCCCATCAACTTTCTGGTATGTTATAGATAAAAAATGAAGAATGCAGAGCTTGAAATTAAATGTACAGAGAACTGATTCAGCTGTCATTTTCTGATACTGTTAAAATCAGATACAGTACATAGGAAATGCTTTCTTCCACCTCATATTTCAGTTTTTAAGGAAAGAAAGTAATGTTTTCTAGTATACAGAAAAAAAGTCAACTCGTTTTCCAACTAAAACAAATATTTTTCTTAAATCAATTTTTATTTTCCCAAATATTTGACAGAAGCAGGCTTTACAGTTCTGAAGAAGTTTAGTCAGCTGTGCAGACTGACTTTTGAAGTGTAAAATAAACCTTTACTTAACAGATGTCAAGAATATGACTTTGTGAGATAATGACAGGTTTTGTAATAGGTTGGTGGTGGTTCTTTCTAAGTGGAATGAATGAAGTTTTGGTGCCAGCTCTTTAAGAAAATGACAACGTGATTATTAACAATTGACTGGAATTGGGAAAGAAAAATCAACAACAAAACTGTCTGTACTTCTTTTTTGTGTTTGGAAGGCACAAATTGCTCACTAAATTGCACAGAAGTACCACTGTCTTTAAAGGGGTATGCTCTTTCTTCATTTGGGAGTGGCATTGGAACTGAAATCCAATGCCCAGAAAGACAAACTTAGACCTAGTCTTGAGACATCAGCAAAAGCCTCTTCTTTAGGCCCATCTTCCTCTACAGCATCTGATATCCTGATTCCACACAAATTTGATGACAATTTCAAGAGATGACTCATCCCTCATCCGGTCAAAAACAGTTCACTGTCTCACCAGTTCACACAGCCTTGACTTCTAGGGAGAGAAAGGGGGATCCTCTGCAAGAATCATGACTTCTACCATCTTCCCAGGAAACAGGGCTGCTCCTGCTGTCAGCACAGTCAACAGCACAAGAAGGATAGTAACAGCCCTTCTAAACATTTCACACAGAGCCAACCCTTTGCTGTGCAAAACACCAGCAGTGAAGGCTTGGAAAAGTTGATGCACCTGAGGTAAGTGGCACTAAATTTCCCTGCTGGCTGAACCCATTGGTATTTGGTATAGATTCCAGCAAACTTTTTCATCCTCCAAAAATAGCCCTGTGGACTGTCACAGTGCCGTCTGGTTGGCTGCAATTGTTCTGTACTGTCAGACAGAGTATATCATCCTAAACTGGAAACAGAAATGTGATGTTATTGCAGGATTTGGAGCAAAGATGAGGGACACTTTTGTCTCTGGTGGCCCCATGCTGAACTTGCTTGACAACAATCAGGAGCTGCCCTAGGCAGACCTGAAAGCAAGATTTTTCACAGAGGCTGGGACCCCATTAGAAGGGAATACTAACATGGACATGTGTACTGACTCTTCTCTTGCTTGCTGGCCTAATGCCCGAGAGTCAGACCTGCTTCTATATATATCAAAATTTTTGAAGTCCCTTGGGAACAGCTACACTTTGCCAGTGAAACCACGTGTTGCTCATCCCCCTGTCAGTGCTATACTGCCAGCTCCCAGCCCTGCCAGCTGACACACTGCTGAGGCCAGCAGTGGAGAGGATGGCCAGCAATACCCCCCTGCCAGTCAGGTCACCAGGGACCAGCGATCATCACCTCTCCTGCTTGCTCACCAGCTTCCTTCAGACTGGCCCCTCCAGTACTTCTGCCTCTCCAGCTTATCTCTATTTCTGCCCATTTTTATTCAGGATTGTCTTCTCCCCCTCAGCTCCTCACGGATGGAGCTGAACCATTTCAACTCCATTTCAACATTCCAACATTTGTTGAAATGACATAGTTTCTCTCCTTTCATCTTACCTTTATTGCAATTTTCTCTGCTGTTTCTCAGATTCCCCTTCCAACCTTCAGGTTCCTGCAAATCCTCTGCAGCCAGTTTTATAGCTCTCCTTCATACATTACTTCACCTTTCTTTCCATCCTATCAATTCACACTTGAAAGCAACAGAGTGGAGTCCTCTCCACTCTGTTGCTCCTGAGTTCCAGTCTACTATATCCATGGATATTCTGCACAGGGATGTGATGAGGAGAGGGATGAGGTAAAATCACCAAAAAACCTTTGTCCATGTGTACAAATGCCATTGCAAGTTTGAGATTTGAGAGGTCAGATATTTAAAAAATTGCCATTAATATCCAGGCCAAATGTTATTCCAAAGCATCTCTTTCACTCACTCCCTGAACTGCTGTATTTACTTCCCAACAGAGGCTAATGAAAATACTTTGCCCTGCATAGGAAATTAATGCAGCAGGCCTGCGGTGGCTCTTCTGGAGCCCTCCTCATCTACAATGACAACCCATGTAAGTCCCCGGTAAATACACACCCTCAGCGTTTCTGCTAAATGCGTACTATTTACACAATAGCCCATTACAACAGCCCATCTGTCAACCCTCTTTCATGGCCACAGGTGGAGGATGAAAAATTCTTTTGAACAGAGCACTGAGGGTCTTTGGGGGAAAGCTTGTTTGCCACTGTATAGCCGGGCCTCCCACAGAGCCAAGATCTGCAACCTTCTGGGGCTCCCAGCCATGGCTGGCCTTTAGTTAAATAGTGCCCAGGGCAAGCCAGAATTTCATGTCTTTCCAAAACGCTAATTGATTGGGGATAAACATTAACCTAGAAATTCAGTCGTGCATTCTAGTCTTAAGCATGCTGGGCAGGCGCCCAGCTAACCCACCCCTCAGGCTAACCCTACATCAAGGGTCTTTGGATAAGACCCGGAAGGTCATGGAAGTTTAGTTCGTTTTATGGTACAGACAACTACAAAGCATCTAAATGTCTTTTATTTTTAAGAGCTTCCCTTTAGCTTAGAAAATGATTGTGAAAATATAGTGGACAGAACCAGTAATGTCCCAAACACTCAAGATGGACTCCCTGGTTCAGAGATCACAGCAATGAACCAGCACCTCAGACCAGATTGCAAACTGAAACCAAGCAATTATTTAGATCACGTACACACTTATAGTGACAGATAATCCACCCGTTCCCTGAACTCTGAGAGACATCTTGCCCTTCCAAAAATGTCATCACAGGTTCTCAGCAGATCTGGCAAAGAGTATGTACAGTTTGAATACCGCTGGCCAGAGGCCAACACAAAGCGTATAAATCCTGGGCTCTCACCCCAGCACCAGTGTGGGAATAAAGTTTCGAAGAGGCATCTAGAAATCAAAGAAAGAATGACAGAGATTATTTGGTGACACTCTATAACTATTTGCTGAGAGCTGTAAGGTTGCTAGCCTCCTTTTTTTTTTCCAGAATGATTCAATTACTCAAAAAAGAAACAACCCACACTGAGACAAAATTCAAACTGAAAAAAACCAGCATGCAGCAGACTGTCCTTAAAGTCAGGTTGCCCCTTGCCTTGGCCATATGGAATATATTTATTGTATTATTTTTTCTGAATGTATTTATTATACTATTTTTTCCATTACCTTTTCTTTTCCTCAATCTGCTCATCTCAACATTTGTTTATAATTCTGTAACATCCTTGCTCATCCCTTCTTCCTTTTTTTTTTTTCCTTCTTTTATTGGAAATTATTCTTTTTGAGCCTTCTGGTAGAACACAAAACCAGTAACACTGAAGGTAAATTTTTGAACCCAATGTGTTGAAGTTAGTTCCAAATTAGCACTCAGAGACCAAAGGTCCTCCTTATGCTGAAAGAAGAAATGGGAAGATAAAACACAGAGAAAGTAGTGGAGATAAAGCTCTCATTCTTTGCAGCATCACCAGCTGAGGAGATGTCCACACCTTCCAGTGCAATACTACACCTTTGGCTGTTGCCCAAATACACTGTAAGCAACAGCACCCTGACACTAACATCCTAGATCAAGTACTGGAGGCAGAACAACTACATTTACATAGCACACGACCCTAACAAAATAACTCTGCCTCTCAGCATGGCTAATTATCAAAACCAACATTATCCTCAAACCAGATGAGAAGCTGGCTTGGGAACATCTATAGTATGCTTTCTGGTACAGTATAGATATGCCAAATCAAAGCTACTGTTCAGTACAATCCTTCCTGTGAATGCTACTCCCACAAATGTCAGTCAGAATCGTATTTCTGACACGAAGTGCCCAACGACAGCAACTGTGAAGTGTTTGGGAGTGAGCTGTCTTCCTATTTCTAAGTCTTTTATGTATTTAACATGTATAGCTGTCAAAAATAGAAGTTTTTCCATTATTCTTTGTTCTTTTAATCTTTTATTTTGCAACTACGCATATTCTTTCCTACTGATAGTTAAGTTTTCTGTCTGTGATGCACAAATGCAAAGTATTGGGTTATCAATGCAGGGATTAACTGTCTATTAGACAACAGAATCACACAATCGTAGAATGTTCTGGGTTGGAAGGGACGTTAAGGGATCTAGTTCCAACCCCCCTGCCATGGGCAGGGACACCTTCCACTAGACTAGGTTGTTCAAAGCCCCTTCCAACCCGGCCTTGAACACTTCCAGGGATGCATCATCCACAACCTCTCTGTACAACCTGTGCCAGCGCCTCAGCACCCTCACAGTAAAGAACTTCTTCCTAACATCAAACCTAAGTCTACCCTCTTTCACTTTGAACTTATTCCTCCTTGTCCTGTCACTACATGCCATTGTAAAAAGTCCCTCTCCAGATATCTTGTAGGTTCCCTTGAAGCACTGGAAGTTGCTCTAATGTCTACCTGAAGCCTTCTCTTCTGCAGGTTGAACAAGCCCAACTCTCTCCGCCTGTCTTCATAGGAATGGTGCTCCATCCCTCTGATCATCTTCATGGCCCTCCTCTGGACTCACCCCATCAGGTCCATGTCCTTCTTATGTTGGCCCCAGACCTGAACACAGTACTGCAGGTGGGGTCTCATGAGAGCAGAGTAGAGGGGGAGAATCACCTTCCTCAACCTGCTGGTCATGCTCCTTTTGACACAGCCCAGGATACGGTTGGCTTTCTGAGTTGCAAGCACACATTGCTGGGTCATGCTGAGCTTTTCATTGACCAACACCCTTAAGTCCTTCTCCTTTGGGCTGCTCACAATCCATTCTCTGCCTAGCCTGTATTTGTGCCTTCCCTCCAGGATGTCAGCTGTACATTGGTGTTGTCAGTGTGGTGGTGTCAGCAAACTTGCTGAGGGTACATCAATCCCACTGTCCGTGTTGCTGACAAAGATGATAAACAACATCGGTCCCAGTACAGATTCCTGAGGAACACCACTCGGCACTGGTCTCAACTCTGAGCACAACCATCCAGCCAATCCCTTATCCATCAGATCCATGTGTCTCCAATTAAGAGACAAGAGTATTGTGTGGGACAGTGTCAAACACTTTGCACAAATCCAGGTAGATGACATTAGTCACTCTTTTTTTCCTTATCCACCAATGCTGCAACCCTGTCATGGAATGCCCCCAAATTTTTCAGGCATGATTTGCCCTTAGTGAACCCATGTGACTTATTTTCCATGCCCTTATTTTCCATGTGACCTAGCACAGTTTCCACAACATTTCCAGGGACCAAGGTGAGACTGACTGGCCTGTAGTTCCCCAGGTCTTTCTATTTTAATTTTTTTAAAAATGCAGGTTATGTTTCCCATTTTCCAGTCAGTAAGAACTTCACAGGATTTTTTTAATGCCAGAACTTCACAAATATGACTGAAACATATAACCCTGGAAATTTCACTTCTACCAGCATGTTTGCCCCATCAGAGTCCTTACTGGCCTGTACATTGCCCATTTCAAACTCCAGAAGTGTTGAGATCTGAGCAGCTAGGGAAAAAAGTGCTCTAAAATCTGTCCCAGTAATATCTGATAAGCAAGACAACAGCAGATCCATGTGCTTTTCCCAGATTTCCCTCTGTAACTTTTCTCAGATGAATAGAGTTATAGTTCATAGAAAATATGTCATGACTATGGTATCATCTTGACCATAGATCAGTTCTAACTATACGTACAATAGTGTCTGGGTGCTGCTCAGAGTAGGCTGGTGAGTTGTAGTACAGAATGCTGTAATTCTTTTATTCTGGGTCTGCAGTGTCTGCCTGTCTTATTTGTAGCTGATGGCTAAATTTCTTTTTACAATGGCTGAAATAGCCTTGAAATGGGAACTGCCTGTAACTGATGTAATGATGTCTACCAGCATTTGCAGAATCTAAAAGACAAGCTCGAAACACTAGCCTTATCTGAAGTCGCATGTCCAGTTCTGTTTATCCCTGTTCCAAAAAGATATATTAAAATCAGTGCCAGGAAAATTACTCGTAGTTTGGCATGGAGAATAGATTTCATTTTAGAATAGAACAAGAACAAGACTAAGTGAGAAGATAGAGATAGACTTAAGCTCTCCTTAAGGTTAAATAGCCAGGTCACAGCACTCCCATACCACAGCTGGGTCATGTCTGGCCTATTCAGAGCATGGCAAGGTTCGCCTATATCCACACACAGATGCATGTGGCTTGCTTAGCCTAAGAAAACAGATGTGTTTACATCAGTGTTTTGATTCATATAAATTTTGAAGCAGATCTCCTGATCTGATTGCTGCACCTTGCAGGATGATTTTGGAGGGCAGAAGAAGAATTCCTTTCATATTAAATGAATATGTAAAAAGCGTGATACAAGTTCATCTGGTGAACTCCAGCCACTAATGGGAGCTCAAGCCACAGGATCAAAACCAAACAGAGTAGGAAAAATCTCTTAAGTGTTCATAATGTGAATGTGGACTCCTCAGCACCAAGTTTCATTCTACAGATTTGATCATACAAAACCATGCTTCTTGCTAATGTAGACACAGCTAAATAATATCTACTTGCTGAGAAGCAAACCGAGACAATCCATGCTGGGTATCACTGTCCTGCTAGATTGTTTCAAAGACTCCTTATTTGAAATTAGCTCAAGCATTTTCACACTGTTCTAAGTTAACAACAGTAACTGCAGAGAAGAAATTAAAAAGAACCATTAGAGTTATCAAATTCTGGATCATCTTTTTAGGAAGACCATAAAAGGAGTTTTAAAAAGGTTTTCATTTTATAGAAAGGATTACGCATTCTGACTGCCTGTGTTAAACAGAGGATGGAGAGAGTACTTCATCATCCCAAGAGGTTTCTCCCACTTCTGCCTACTTAGAAGGTGTCACTTGCTACATTTATTTCAATATGTGCTAGCAAAGAACTGAATAGTATTACAAAAAGCAATGAAACAAGAAAAGATTTATTTGAAAGAGAACTTCAACTCTTTCCTCTCCCTGTTGTAATCACCAAGGAGCCAAGACAAGGTCTCTAGCACCACGCAGGGAAAACCTGGGTCAAAAAGCCCTGAAGAACTGTCACATCTTAGTAAAGAAACAAACTTTTGGTAAGCCAAGAAATGTATCTTTGTTCTTAGACCTGAACTGAATTCAAGGGAACTCAGAAAAAATATAGTACCATATGTGGAAAGTCTTTGAAATATAGATAAGCATTGTCACGTGTAGATAGACCTTCTTTCATAGACAATGGACTTACTTTTTCAATCAGGAGAGAGGCATAAGGGAGTTACTTTTGACTCCCTAATTTTTTGTCTTTGTTTACAGAAAAAAAAAATAGAGCAGTTTTAATGTTGCTTTAAACTTTATGAATTGCTTCCCAAGGGATCATACCTTTTGTGGCTAGCCAAAATGTACTCGGCTTCAGCACTTCTTTAGCACTGGAGCACACACAGTCTAGCTGGTACCTATGCTCAGCAAGAAAAGTAGTAATAGTGCCCAGGTCCTTCAGTCTTAACAGATCTCTATGTCTCCCAGGTACATGCATTTGGCTGTTGCCAGAGGGAAATAGACCTGATGCTGTGACAAGTGTCTGTCAGCGACCCCCCCAGAAGGAACATACCTCTTGCATTTCCTAAGGCTAAAGCGGCAGAAATTCCATGCTGGCCCTTTCACTGCTCCCCTTAAAAACTTTGTTAGATTACACTTGCTACACAGGGAATTTTGCAGAAAGAACCAAGTACAGAGGCAGCTCTGAACAGTCAGTTCCCCAGCAGCAATGGAAAAAACTCTGAGGTATGCAGAAGACATGCCATTTTGTGGTTAGTGAGCAAGAAGCAGAGGTCAGGAACTCTGGGCTTCTCATCTCTCTCACTGGCTTCTCTGTTTTTGGGAATGTCACCTAATCTTCTGTGCGTCAGGACCCACATCTCTGAAATGGAGATCATGATATACCTACTCATTGTGATCTGATCATATTTGTAAAGTCATTTCACATCCTCAAATGGCAGGACTTTCGGGGCCTGAAGAACCATTAGTGTAGGCTGAGAGATACAAAGTAAATAGCTAGAGTTCCACTATATGAGTTATTTAAGGAAAGTGTGGGTGTAAGCCTAATGTAAGCCATATTCAAGAAACACACTTTCTTTTTTTCATTATTCATTTACCATTTGGCATTCAAAATATTTAGAGATTTGTGAATGTTTTTTCCTGTGTCTGAGGATGCAGTAGTTTGTAAGAGTTGGACAAGTTTTAAATAAGTAAAAACCCATGAACTTTGGAAATTTGAGTACAAATTAATACATTCTTTAAGGGGGGGATTTTTTTTTCTGCTTACTGGCTGTGCTTGTGATGAATTTAAAATAGCATGACAACTCATTTTTCAAGAAATAAGGAACTCCAAATATATCAGTATGATTGTTAGTTAATTCTGCACATTTTTAAAATAGCGTTGCTTTGAATGACCTTCTTAAAGTGAATGACACTAAAACATATATCAATAACAGTTTTAAGGAATTACGTTAAGCTCCATGTGTTGGCTCTGCCTGCTGTGTCTGCCCATCTCTTTTAGTGCCACAGCTGTTTAGTGCTTGTTCATAACCAGAATGTCTATGCAATTCCAACAAGAAGTAATAAATCAAGTATCATAATCAGAGCTATCTTGGAAGTCTAGCAGTAGTCACCAAACCTTCCCAATACTCTGCTACCCAGCATTCATCCTATATGTGTAAAGGCCAAAGGCTGATATTAGGTCAAATGATGGGTATTAGGATCATGCCTAAACTGGAGTGGGTATGGAGAGAAGATCTGAGACTGACACCAAGACTTAGCTTGTTCCAGGATTATTATTTTGGGACAGGCCTGTAAAAACATTCCGGGTAAATTTTAATTTCGTAGAGATACAATCTGTACAAGCAACAGTATGGGGAGAATTTAAGCCAACACACAGATATGCAAATATAACTGTCATTTCATACGCGCTTTAAGTCAGTGTCAGTGAGAATTCATGCCAACAAAAGCGATCTTACACCTACCACTGTAAGCTGCCTGTTTCTGCCCTTATGTCACTATTTATTTAAAAGACGTGTAGATGTGGTGCTTACAGACATGGTTTAGTGGTGGACTTGGCAGAACTAGGTTAAAGGTTGGGCTTGATCTTAAGGGTCTTTTCCAACCTAAACGATTCAATGATTCTATGATTTCTTTGGTCAAGTTCGTAAGAGACTTCACATGAACAGTTTTGCCAGCATTACAGAAAGAGCAGTGGGATGATAGTGACAAACACCAGATGCAGAAGGATGCTGGGACCTTTTAGTGACATCACTGACATCGCTGTAAAATTGCAGCCTATGACTGCAGCATTAAAAAAACCTGTTTGTGTGACTTTTACAACTACAAGACCCATCTCTTTATGTTCCTGGATGGTTTGTAACCATGGGAAAAATCAGCAATGAGCTTCCAATGACTGGATGACTTGAGACCACCTTATAGTCTTCAATGTGATCTTCATAAAGGATTTTATTCTTCACAAGAATTGGAAAAAAATAAATTTTATTTCACATTTTTTTTAAATCAGAGGACATTTCAGTTATATTGGCCTGGTAGAAACCTCATATCCAAGACAAGGTCAATTTTGCATTTCAGATATTCTTGTGGAAATTCAGATATTCTTTACGGCACCTGATTATAGCCTGGAAACAGTGCTCCTTCTGGTTTGAATTCAACCTAAATCTAAACCACAGAGGATTCTGAGGTCCAGAACTTGGACTAAAAACCCACTAGAAGTGCCATTGATGAGGAATTTCTTCCACAAGTCACATTTGGTTGCATCTCAGTAAAATGGCAGATCAAATGCTTGCCAGTCACTGTGCAAGTTAGATTCAAAACAATATTCTGGTCACTCTGAGGGAAGGACAAGTAAGGACAAGCTAGGGAAGAGTGTGTAGACCAGTAGAGGGTCACAGAGGGTCCCACACACTCAGTTCCCAAAATGTACGCAGGCAAACAGAAGCCTTCCGTCTCCACAGCACTCCAAAGTCATTCTTCTGCTCTGTGAGCCAGCTGGACAGCCAAATCTCTGTTCAGAACAAGGGTGGGAGAGATTGAGCAGAGAGGGTGAATTTCTTAGCTGAGCCATACACCACAGCATGTGGCTGACCACTCACAAGCCCTGCAGCTATACAGCTCACCCACTGCAGGAGAAAATCCTGAAGAGCTCTGTCTTAGAGTCATGAATGTGTCTGCAATGGGCATTGAGTATTGTCCAAAGTGAGGCAACCTAACTGAGACAGATCCAAGCAGATATTCATGGAGAACTAATGATTACTCTGAAAAAGTGCAGACTCTCTACTTCCCTGCTTGCCATGAGGCTGTGAAAGGGACAGTGCCACCTTAGGCATGGTCATCACCTAGGATGTCCCTTAAACAGCCTTCAGTGGCTCCAAGGGTTTCTTCTTCATTTCACAGAGACACTTGGTATTGTTGTTGTCCATGCTGACACATTCTCCTTGTTTTGTCAATGACAGTTGTGAAATTGCCTCCAATGATTTTAGTGTATTCAGTCAGGATTTATGAATGAGCTTTAAAGCAGAAAACCTGTTGTTGAATATCCATGCTCAGTCACACTTTGATAACCAGTCACTTAGATGGTTAAAATATAACTTCTGTGAGATGCTTTCCCTCCATTTGGGCAATTACTACAAAAAGAGTTTATAGGCAGGGCCGTCTCACAACAGAGCCCTTCTTCCTGCTTCTCCATCCTATGGCTTCATAAATCTCTGCTTGTGAAATAGTAATCTATTGCTGTGAGAATCTTGATGGTATCACAAACAGGGGATTACAACCTCAGAGTAGGAGCAAACAGAAAGAGATTGGTTCTGTGAGAAACAAAACATCCTGAGGGAAGATAAATAGATCATCCTCCCAGACCTTTCGAGATCAGGCTTACCCACGTCCTGGAAACCTGAGATCAGATTCCAGATTGCTGTTTCTTAGTAACCTCATCTGTAGTGTCAAGAAGCTACTGAAAACTCCCTTCTCATCCCCCCACAAAAATCTGGATAGTCTTTTAAAATGAGTTCTTAGGTTAAACATAGAAAAAGATCTCTTTTGTGATGACAGAGTAAATGTGTTCCTATCTCTATAGGGTAATAGAACACTAATCCCTTTTTCCTGTGTGTTTTTAAGGCAAATCAGCTTGTTCATATAGTTGATGATATGACAACTAGCACTGCACCAGGGAAAGAAATATGCACTTTAACTGATCTTATACAAAGAAAGTTCAGTTCAACCTCTATCATAGGCCCACTTAATGACTCTATTTTTATTATTTCACCTTTGAAGAACATGGCACAAAATTTAGACCATATCACTGTGGACACCTATAAGAAGGGTCCCCTGTGGTAACAGCTAACAGGAGACGTTCTGTATGAACAGGGCATTTACAACTGAGCAGCTCAGGGACACAATGGGTCACAGACAAGTGTCAGCAGTGTCAGGCTCTTTATACTTGCTTCATTAAGTGGGAGGAGAGTGCTTTAAGATGTTCAGTGCACCCATGCTATGGCTCCTGAGAGAGACTCCTCGTGAAGCTTTGGAGCTGGCATGAGGGCTCTCAGGAGTATTGCAGCTGGAAAAGAAGAAGGGATTTGGTGTTCTCCTTCATAATAACAGGGGCACTTCCAATGTTTGTCCTTTACTACTAATTTATTCTAATAGTATTTGAAGGAAATGCAAGATCAGTAAAGGTATATGCAAACATTTTTTCTTGTAGGTCATTACCATAGAAACTATTGGTACAGGATCTAGAGAGACATGGCCAGATCATCAGGGCACAGAAATGAGGGTCTCAGCCTCTTGGGTCCAGTAACATTAATACTTATGACTGTTTACTCCATTTTTTTAGACAAATTATTTATGTTATTTTTCTTAGTTTTCCTACCAGCTAAATGGGAATAAAAGTCCCGATTCATCTCACTGGAGTCCTAGGACGAAGTCTCCTTTTATCTGGACAGGCAACTGGAGAAGACAACTGCTTTGGGAGTGACTTTTCAATGAGATTCAATCGCTGGTACAGACCCAGGCCTAAGAAGTTTTGTATATTCCCAGCCTAGGGACTTCTCCCTGTTTGTGTCTCAGGGCAATGACTGAGTGTCACCCAGCAGACCCTTACTCTTCACTAAGTGTTGGATCTGCTAGAGTTAGTCTGAAATACTGTGTATTATATCCTACATTATGTGTAATACTTCCACACCGCAAGGAGCACAAGGGAGGTCCCTGGAACTGCTCTTTCAGCTATGCTACTCTCAACTGTCCATGATGTTACCTCAGGTCCCCTATATGCTCAGCTTGTCTATTTAGTAAAATTAAATATGTGTGACTTCAAAATAAACCACTCTAGCTGAGGGTGTAGTTTCTCAGTGAGCAATCTTAGACCACATTGTAGCCTAAAGCAGTCTTTCCCCCACACTTCCTGCCTTATGTTCATGATGCGTCTCTTGTGCTGGCAGTAACAATTGCATACCCTCACAACACAGAACACTAATCTCTATTTTTTTTCTGAGTGTTTTTAAGGCAAATCAGCTTGTTCATATGGTTGATGATATGACAGCTAGCACGACACCAGGGGAAGAGAATGTGTGGTCAGAGGCACAGGGGAAGAGCTGACCTGCTGCTTTGGGCAGAAGTCCACATTCAAACTGGACTGCACTGCTGAGGAAATAGTTCCCCTACCTACCTATTTTGTCATCATCCTCTTGCCTTCTTTCACCATCAGTCTCATTCCTTTGGGTAGGTACTGAAGGACTCCACTTAAACTTTGTTTCATTACAGTTGCTTCTCAAATTTTCCTGGGCAGGTGAACATACAGGTAATGTGGAAGTCTATATTACATCAAGAGAGAGTACTGGAGTGGCGGGTAGTTGTGAAGGCTGAAATAGTTGCTGAAAGCTATTTGCTGTCTGGTTTCTAGGAAACAGCACGACTCATTGCATCTTTCCTTATAGTGTGCAACTCTCAACCATTTATCAACTAACGCATTTGATCAAGACTGATAAAAAATCTCTTAGAAAAATTATAGAGCTGTGCTACAGAATGAGAACATTAAAGTGTGGAAATAAAATGATTGCTGAAGATAAGGTCTGTTCCCACTAGCATTGAAGATCGTAGGCTCGCAATCATCCCAAGGGATTTACTGGTGGAACTCCCATTAGTGCAAGTAATAAATGCATGCATGAATCCCTTTGTATCCTAACAATTTTCCTCTAATCATGCTTTGACCAAACTTCACAGTCAGCACTCTTTCTGTGTGGTGGTTGGGTGTGTGTCTTTAAATTGTTATTGCCATTATTTCATTCAGCACTACCTAAATATATCAAAACCAGAAAAGAGTCTTAATTTTAGTTGAAAAGTATCATTTACATATGCACACCATTATAGGAACAATAAATAACAGTAGCAGCAATAATAATAGTGGTCCAAAACATGATTTCAGAACCTCAACAAAGCAGTCATGGATTTGGTGCAGTAATCATAAATAAGTAAAAGCTGGCAATTAGCACTTTACGTTTCAAGCTCTGAAAGGAAAATGACACTAGTGTGATGAGGCTGTTTCCTGCATCTCATTTAGAATAAAGGTGCAAATGGCATGTATGACATTTCATAACTGTATATGCCCAGAGATTAGAATGCAGGAAGGACGACGGAGGCATTATACATAGGTTATAAAGGAAAGTTCAGCTGCTGCTGTGGAATGCACAGATTTGGTCTTATAAAATCAGCACTCTGAATGCCTTTTTTGACAAGCAAGAAAATGTTGTCAAACATTTGATTCATCAAATGTTATCTTCACTATACAAGAAAAGTATTCTAAGCCCTGACAAAGCCAAGGAAGAAAAAAAATTAAATAAACCAGAACAACTTCACTACCCATCCAGGGGGGGGAAAAAATCAATAAAAATGACCACTGAAAATGTGAAAAATCCTTTTTATGCGAAGACAGAGCTTCCAATCTGAAGCACAGACGAAAAATATGGGTGACATTTTCCACTGTGTGTACTTGCTTTAGAACTGCAAACTTTGGTTTTAAGTGGATTAGATGTCTATGAGTGACATAGAATCAGAGGATATCTCAAGCTGGAATGGACCCATATGGGTTGAGTCCACATGTTCAGGATGGAGTCACTAAAAGCAATGGATGTGCACCAGAGAGTGCAGTTGCAGATCAGCAGATATCCTCCTGGACCCAGGTGGAATCCAGGTAAGGGTTTCTGTATCAATGACAAAAATGAACAAAACTCTGGCTGAGGTTTCTGCCTTCAGCAGCCTGCCCCACCTCAAGTGCACAGGCAGCTGTTCTCCTTGTGAATCAGGGCTCAACAGCGTGGTGTTGTTAAGCAAACTGGAACAAGAGACAACTTCGTCCCGACCACAGGCCCCACTGTGCCACGGATGGGCAGCCATCTCTGAAAGGGAACAGCCATCCATGCAGGGCAGACTGACAGAATGCTGGGGGCAGTGGCAGCCTGGTCCAAACCATGCCCTCTACAGTTGGATCTGCCTCTCATGACTTGTGTTGAAGCTTGGCTTCCTTTCCCAAATGTGTTTTTCTTTCACTAGAAAGGCTGGAGAATGAAATACTTTATCCAGTTAAAACTTTAGACTTTTGTTTTGGTAGAATTCCTACAAACACGCACACAAAGGGTACAATATGTGTTAATTTAACCAGCAAAATGACTATACCGATTAACTACGCAGGCTGCCTCTTAAATGCCTCTGCCAGTTCACTGGTAAGTCTTAGGTTTATCTTGGATATTTCCAATTTAAATTATTTAAAATTAATACATGACCCATTTTGCTGGTCTTAGCTTAAATTCCTGTGCGTCTCTATCAAGACTATTTATTGCTACAGCATAAAATATACAGAAGCAGGGGAAAAAAAAAGGCTGGCGCCAGGGTGATCTGTTCTCCACTAGCATGTGGGAGAAACAGGTTCTCTTCCAACCCTCTTGTTCCCCAGGCTGTCATGGGCACTGAGTGCTGCAGAGATAGCAGCAGCAGCTTCTCCAGCTGATTAACCAGAGACAGTGACAGACTTTAACAGGAGTGCTACCCAGCACTCCAGAGCCAGAAGAATAGTTGCCTCAAAATAGAAGCAGATGGGTCTGCGCAAAACGATGGGACTTCGGAATTCAAAAGAAGTGTGTTAGTGGGGAGTGAAAGAGGGAATTGTGTATCTCATTTTAAAAGGGAAATGTACACTCTGTCTGTTACTATCTTTTCCAGCAGGAAGATAAGGAGGTCAGGCTGTGCTAAAATATAATGAGCTGTGGTAAACCATGATTTTAAAATATGTTGAAATCTTTAATAGCAACAGTAGAAGATATTTACAGTACTATGTTATAGATCATTTGTACAAGGATAATTATCCTGGTAATAAATCTAAGTAGGAACAAACCTGTTTTTTTCTTTCATATTTTAGACAAGTCAAGTGAATTATGTGGAAAACAGAGAATTGTCCTATTTTACAAATCAGACCCTATGGAGCTGAATTTGAAATTTTTCATTGAGATTTTCTGTGTCTGAAAGACTTTTGCTGTTGTAAGGATCAAACTCTGAACTCAGTAGGCCTGAATCTCTAGCAGTTTTAACACAGGGTAACTCCTGAGACCTCAGAAAAATTGCTCTAGATCTGTGATGTGTTGACTAAAAACAGAAATACCCTCAAAGGTTGTTGAAAAATATAAGGATTGGACCTTAACATACTGATGTATTCCAGTATAGCAAATCTACATCCTAAAGGCATATTGCAGGGCTTTAGGATTGCTTTATACTGCTCTGAGATGGATTCACTTGTTCCCCCACTATAACACAGATGTGCCATAGTGTCCTCCAAAACACTGAAAATTACACTTACCATAGCATTCAGCTAATCTTTGGCTACAGGCCTCTAAAAGTTCTCACTGTATTAGAACATAACATGGAATTGGACCCATTCTCCAACTCCGGGCTAACTTTTTCTTATCCATGATTAAATTTTTTTGTGCTCCAAAACAGACTAACCACATTTAATATGCTTATTAAGGACATGTCAGGCCCATGCTGAGCCCTGAACTGTGTGTGGACACTGTCTGGGAAAGCGTTGGGATGGTGCTGACAGTGCTCGCAATTTGACCATATGGATGGTCATGCACCAGTGCGCAGGACTGTGCGATAGGTTGGCTCAGTTTAGTAGTATAAAAATAGTCTTTGTTTAAGCCTGCCTGCTGCTTCTTAAATGCCCTTCTTAAATAAATTGCCACCTAGAGATGCCCTTTTCTCCTGATTGAGTTAAGAAAACATCTACGGTGACTAACTTAGACCTAGACTTTTAACGTTCTCATGCCTAAAGTGAAGTGTCTGCTAACCAGAGTGTTTCAGGGACACAGTATACAACAATGAAGAAAGAAAAAGGAGGCAAAAATTCTTAATGTACCTGGATTTAGTATCTGGCAAAGCTGAATCTTTGTGTAAACGAATAAAGAGTGAAAATAAGGCAGTCTTTGCCACATGTAGATTGATGCAGAAGCAAGCATTCACTGAGCCATGCGAGATACTTTTCTCCTGTCTGCTCTGTAAGCAGTATAAAAAGTAATAGACATTGTATCATTTTAAATTGCCTCATCAAATGTAATGCTGATTTTAGACTTGGTTTGAGCTTCCTAGCTACCACAGAGCAGAGAATATTTACTTGCATCTTAGAAGATTTTACCTGGCGAGATAGAGGGAACAGCAGTCAATTCCATTAGGGTGAGCAAGACCCTTCTGCCCTCCCAGCAATTCTTCAGGGCATCGTCCCTGCAGAACCCTGGGGGATTTCAGAATCAAGTGGAAAAACAGAATAATGGGCATGTCAGTGCAGAGTGATTAATCATCTGTCAAGTCAGAGTTTGGGGGACACAAAGACACTTATCCTAATGTAAGGAGAGTAAGCCCGCACTTACTGCCCTTGTTACCTAATGCTTGCCATGGCCTCAGTACTCACTTAGACCTGGCAAAGACCCAGAGAGAGATGCTGATATTCAAAGCTACAGTTGCTGATTCTTTGAGTGTCCCTTGATGCATCTGATTAAAGCAGATGATCGATACTAAACTTTGAGAAAAACTAGTGTGGGGATGTTACGGATGACAGACCATGAATAAATAACTCTGATAATGGCATTTGCCTTACTATAAAGCTCATTCATAATTTAGCAAGAATAGTGCCCATTAAAGAACACCTAGAATGATCACTGCCAGAATAAAGAGTTAATTGGTTTCTATCTTCTGGGAACTCTCTTATAATAAGCTCAGTATGGAAAACTGGCTATGAACTCTATCTAACGATTATAAAAGTATCTACTCTCCAGGTTACCTCCTCCTCATTTAGTCTTTCTTCAGCACTTTTTGGACATCTGCTTTTGATACATGTTCTCTGTTTGGAAAGGAAAAATGTTGAGAAAGGTCCCATCTCCTTTTCACAAAAAGAAGGAAGAATTTGACCCAATCTCCACTGAAGTAATCAGAAAACGATTCGGGTCCCAGAGTAAATATCATGGGACCCTGAAAGTAAATATTGCTCCTTATTAAGCAAATAAGTGTTGCTGTATGCTAAATTTAGAGGAAGAAATAACCCAGTTATGTCAGAGAAGTTATGTACTTTAATAAAATGTAGCCTGAATATTCATACCATACAGTCATGTAATGCCTATAAAATGTTTCCTGCCCTACCACCACAAAAACGGTTTGCAGATGTCTTTTAATCCAGAAATAATGTCTGTCTAAAGTAAGGGGAGAATGCCAATACCAGAGTCTTGCTCTAACAAAATACAAGTGGTTTGTATTTTCACGTAAGTATTGTGCATATGCACTAGCACATCTGTTCACTACACTGTCCCACAGCATGGAATGGGTAACACTGACTTTGAGGATTAATGCTAGCCTCACTTGAATAACAAACACTTGTACTCTGGCAGTCTTTGCAGCACTAAACCAGGATACACTTCTTTGGACGTCTTGTCAAAATGTAAAGTATCATCCAATCCTGCCCTCACAAAGTGATCACCTATTTCTATTTAACATCTTCTATTTAACAACTACAGTATGATGGTGATGGAGCCAGAGTGTTTCAGAAGCATCCTGGAACAATATTCCATGTGGAAAATTACGGTGTCCTGTAGTGCTTCCCATCTACCTCGACTATATTAAACACTACATAAAACAATCCAAATTCCAGACGTTCTCTCTAGATGTTGTACGTATGCTACGCCAGTATTTATGAGATCAAAAACATGCCATGATCTGAAATAGAAACTTGGGGTTTCACGCGAGACTGAGCTCACAGTCTACTGCTCCCCTTCCCTGAACATGCCACAGCCTCAGCCTTGAATGTGACCACAAATGTCACCACTGTCACTTCTCTTAGGTTAAAATACAGAAAGGTAGGAGCCTATATAACAGTGTACTCCAGAGGTCTGCTTTTAGAGACCAAGCACTTCAAGTATTGATGTCCAGCGGCTTCCTAGGTATCAGCTCATCTTATGCCTCTGCACCCAGACCCTGGTAGTGCCTCTTTTGCCTCTCATGTGTGGGTCAACATCAGAAAACAGCCATTGCTAACCAGCAACTTTTAGCAATCAGGGCACTAAGAAAAACAGTTTCACAGGCCTGAAGGAATAGGCCATGGAGATGTATGAGAGGGGAGGGAAGGCAGCCCAGCTCCCCGCAGACCCCTTAGCAGCAAGATTTACCAAGATCTCCAACACCAGGGGTTTGCACTACTGTCCCCTTGCACTATCATCATTTACATTGCTGAGGGTTCTCCTTTCAGGACATTCCAGTCTCTTCTACCTGCTTACATTTGTAGGAGTGCGAAGAGAGGGGAGCGCTGAGGTACCAGAGCAAATGATAAGTCAGAGCAGGGGGTGAAAGCTGTTTGTCCTGGAAGGAAAATTGTTCCTGTGGTTCTGCCCTCCTGGACAGAGGTACCTCAGAACATGAAACCACCGGGTACAATGTAAGAGGAACCACTGCAGAGCAACTGTACACGCATGCACACATAAGTAGCTGTTCCGGGGGTAAATGATGCAGATTGGAGGCCCTTGAGCTCAGACAGCTTCACCTCAGTCCAGCAGGCTGTGTCATGTGTGCAGTTTTCTGGTATTGTTTTCTTTTCCCCAGGGGCAGATAGGGTTTTCCTGGAATAATATGCATGCACTTCCATGCACTAAATTACACTTTTCTCCTGTGGTTGTCCAGAGTGGATTGTGGAGGACTGAAGTAAGCTAATGTGGAGAGCTCACACTGCATATACCACACAAGCAGTACTGGGGAGAATTTAGTCTCCAAGGATAGAAGCCCAACACACTTAATGAACACTGCTACCCTCCATTATTTCCTGTAAGAGAAAGTGGAGAGAGATAATTCACTAAGGAAATCTGCATAATTAGGGTCCATCATTTCCTACAGATGGGAACATCACAGGCAAAGCAGAACACTTTCCCCCACCCTTTTAGCAATTCTTCTCAAGTAGCTGTTACCTCCTCCACCTCTAGGAAGGGAGAAGTGAGAGGAAATGCCAAAGAAATCTTCACCAAGAGAACCACTTACCAGTTCCTGCAACTGCCATTTTTCCCTCAGCTTTCTAACTTCACATACTTTCTGCTTAGGAAATGTTCAGTTCAATTTCATTTTCTCTTATGATGTGTAGCTTTTATATCAATTTATAAATCATATACTAACCACAAACCTAATTTTGGTCTGGCAACTCAGGAACCCTGTGTCTGTCTGTCGAGGGCTGATCTTTGCCAGGATCTGCCTGGTGCCATGAGGACGGCATTGACTGCCATTGGATCAGTCCTTGAGAACAATGGTCTCAAATTCCTGCTTTGGCCAACTTGATGTTTTGCTCCCAGCAAAAAAGGTGACCACTGCGTGAGGTTCACATGGAAGGGATTATTCAGCCAGTGGTCACCAACTGGGGAAGAGGGAGGGAAAGAAGATGTTGAATAGTTCAGAATGGTGAGAGAGGGATATTAGAGATGTACAATCACGATTCATATATTTTGCATTACTTTACCAGAAATTAGTGGCATACGTTTCTTAGCACTAAAATAATTACTAGGTAGACTTGTAATACGAGGTAGAATTCACTGCCACCAAAAACGGGAGGTCCCACTTCTACCCCACCCTTCTCAGATGTGAAACACTATCTATATCTTCTTTAGGGCTAGCTATGGAATATGTTTGACACTACCTCTTCTTTAGGGCTAGCTATGGAGTATGTTTGGATAGACCTTTTCCCTTCCCTGTGATCATTTAACTCACTACTCAGGCAGAAAACTGATTTAAGGAAGGTGGACAAAAGGAAGGGGGAGGCTTAGATTTCTCTTGGCTTAGTGAGTTAAAGCAGCCCAGGGGCACATCCAGAAAATGACAGGGCAAATATAAAAGAGAAAGTAAGGCCTTAGGGCTAGGAGTAGGGGAGGGGAAGAAAGATTGTCATTTCGATAGCAGCAAGCTCTTACAGTCTTGATTGTTTTTAGGACAGAGTTCTCTCCTTTGTATCAGCATGAAGGTAGGTAATGCCAGTCTGAGACAACTGTGAAAACAAGTTAATATAACAAGTTAATATTACAACAATAACAAGTTAATAAATAATAAATCTAACCAGAAGAAGTTAGAGCATCATCACAGTGGGTTTGCTTTTAAAACCATTTCCACATAAAAATCACATATAAGCAAAGTTGGGTTTGGAAGATGGGAACACACATTTAAAATGTGCAAATTGGGCCCGAATTTGCCTTCATTCAGAAGGTTTGAGCAGATTAGCAACATCAGAGCTGGAATGCTTCACTTGACGATGTTTAGTGGTGTGTTCTAACCTTAAAACTTTTTCAAAGTTTTTTCTCGGTTGGGTGATTGCATTTATGTCTTATTCTCTTATTCTGCTATTGCTTTTCTTATTCTGCAAACTGATAGGACAGGTTTGGAACCTGGATTGCTTGATATGTTTAATATTGTATATTTATTTTTAATGGTATTTTTAAATAAATTATATGACAAGTGAACAACATAAAAATCTTCAAAAGAAAATCCTCGGAATATTTATGTAGAGTCGATCAAATTATGATATCAAACAGATTTTCTAAAAAGTGTTTTTGTGAAACAGAAGATCACAATCTCAACTTTCTGGTAAAGCACATGGACTGTATACTTCCCAGTTTGCTTTTCTTTTTCTCCTCTCTTTTGATTGCTAACATATTGAATTATTTTATCTTCAATTCTCACCCACCTTTCGCTGATTAGTCACTCAATATATTATTTAAAAGATCATTTTGCATGGCTCCACACTCAAATCCGCCAAAAGTGGGAAGTTTCATGAATCATGTCAGAAAGCCTTTCCTTGTAAGGCTCTAAGACTTAATCAATCTGGATAAGTTTTGTATACAGTCATAAGCAACTCACTTTTTGCATAGAGCCTTCAAAAGTTAGGAATCGGCCCCTCTGCATTCCGCCTTTAAAATGGGGACCCTCAGCTCTACAGTAGCTGGAAAACTTAAGCTACATCTAAAACTTGTGCTGCATCTAAAGACAGACTGAAACGTTTTGTGCTTTTTTCCTCCAGTACTGTTAATACTGTTGCTGTTTTGTAGGTCAATAGTAACTTTTCCTAAACCATAGTGTACTTTGTAAATCAGGATCCTTTTTTGGGCAATAAAACCCGGTCAGTTTGTGTTAGCTGTTCTTGTGATGTGATTAGGTTTTTTATAAAATATTCACCACCCCGCATCTGTGAGGAGGAGTGGATTGCGAACAGGCATAACAAATGGCAGCCTGCCACTCGCAGAGGCCACAGACCTCACTGCTTTGCCCAAAAACCAACTGCCTGAGATTTCTTATCTCTTCTAAAGTTTCACACTAAACCGAAGACCTAGACAAGAACTTCCTGTCCCCTTGTAAAAGCCCCTGCCTAAAAGCTGCTGGAAATTTGTGTCCTTCAAAGGTGAGATCTGAATATCAGCTCTCCCCTTGTGCCACTTTGCAATACAAAGGAAACTCTGAGCTTTAATTGTCAGACAAAAGAGGCGGTCTTAACCTACACAGTCCCTTTAATTAGGGTCCGCATGTGTATACATCAGTGACCTTTAATGGCAGGCCATTAGCACCTTTAAACATTACACCGTGGTTGGTTTAGAGTCTGTGTGCAGAGAATGTTTTCGGTACTAAAGGTCTCTTTAATCTAAGAGAAATGATAATAAGATCCATTGCCTGGAAACAAAAGTCTGCATAATTTTGTGCCAGCTCACTTCACATTGAAGACACCTTGCCGCTGAAACACCTTCCTCAAGTCTGGTCTCACTTAGATGTTAAAGCCCCTTAGTGTTGACAAAATTAAACCAGTAAAGAGTGGTAAATAGCAGGAAAGGAGTGTAAACTATAGAGGGATATATGTCTGTCCAGAGGACCGTTTATGACTTAGTTAATAGACCTCAGCTGAATCAGCGTAGCTAGCTCTTCCCTAGGGCTCCGTTGCACTATATGGGACTGGATCATTTCTTCAGCCCTTCACCTGATTGTACCACCCCACTGCTTGTGGGGCTGCAGACCGAACTGAGCAAAGGGAGAAAAACCCACCCAGATGTTTTCTCAGCTGGACCGAACTAGATTCATTCATTGATCTACTTCACAGCAAGTCCCCATCTACAACTGAACCCACAAAAGCAGGGAGAGGGCCCTTGTGGTACAGGGTGAGGAATAAGTGCTGCGGGATAAATTTTTGCTGTATTGCTGCCAAGCGTTTTACTGTGTCTTTAACATGTTGTTTTGCAAGGTGAAGTAGTCTAGTTTAAACATTGAAATTATCCGCTTAATCATATGGAAAAAGTGAAGTACAAAACCCAGTAACAGGCTAGAAGCTTAGCTGTAGTTCTCTGGCCAGGCTTCCTTCTGCTTGAGGATTGCCATCACACACAACTTTCCAGTGAGAAACCCCTACCTCTGGTTGTTGACAAACTCTAGTTAAACACTCCATGTTTCTGGTGACATGGCTGTTATAGTGATGTTTTCTCAGGCCTTTGACTAGGAAGTTGTTTTATGGTCCATTTAAAGGGAAGTGATCCAAAACAAAAAATGGTATGAATAAATTCTTCAAATTTACTCCAGGTTGGATCAAGAATAAATTTGCTGCTTTAAAATACATTTTACATTACACTTATGCATGGTCCCCTTCTAATTCAGCTAATAATACCCCTGATAATTTCCCCACCACTTTGCACCCTTTCAGGACAGGTCTGTCTGGACACCTTCTAGTCTCTAACACTCTGTTGTCTTAGAGAGTAACTGTCATTGCCCACTTAATTGTCTGGCACAGAAGCACATTTTCCACCTCCACAGGCATTCCAGTGATGGATACTCTGGGATACCACCTATGCCTTTACCTCTGTGGTCACTGTGATTCCTCCATTCATCCCTTTAGGGTTCCTCAGAAAGATTTTCAAACTCTGCTTAGGAGAAAAGCAAAGGCCTAGCAGACCATAAAACACGGAGTTTGCCAAGCCTTTTACACTCCATGTAGATGCCAGAAGCCCTTGGGCAAGGACTTTGAGGAGTTCAGAAGTGGATAAGAGATACTAATCATCATTCCAATGCTAAAGTTGCCACAACCACTTTTAACAGGAAGCTGGTACAGTCTGCAAAGACATCACCTCGAGTTACATATTGCTGCAGATTCTGCACCTGACTTGGATAACAGTGGGAAAACTGTGTGTAGGAATCCTCTGGAACCAGGGTTCTTGGCCAGCCAGGAGTCTTTTTAGCATCCTCATCCTGCACAACCATTAGATACTCATTCCTGACAACAAACAGCTGGCACCATCTATATAATTGTGGCCAGATGTGAGAAAATGTTCCTCTACCTTCCTTCTTAGTTTTTTCTCCCCTTGTCTCCTCCTCACATAGAGGCTGTTGGCCTAACCTGCGTAAAAACTCTCCTCCCAGACTTGTTATCTGACTTAGGCAGACACCCAAGTGCCTTCAGACTCCAAAGTTTTCAGTATGCATGCCAGGAACCAGCCATGCTTTGTGCACTCCTTCTCCCCTCAAACTCCCCCTGACTTCCCAAGGCTTCTAAACCCCAAAACAGAGTTTTCAGTTATCCAAATCCCAGTTGTTTATCATAGCAATACCCACCAGGGTTCCCAGAGGAGTCATGACGATGAAAACCAGCCTTCTTATTTACTACCATAAACACTGGAGAGAGCAAATATAGGCCAGCGCCTGAACGACCACATGCTGCTGACCTTTCCCCTGCCAAAGCCCAAAATAACACTTTTAGGAGAGTAAAAACATGTCTAGTCACCAGTCACTGCAGATAAGCATTCGTAATCTGACAGTGCTGGGTCATGTTTGCTTGGGAGATAAGTTGGAGGCTGAGGCACAGGAAGTACTCTGGCCAAGCTGTAATGTTTGTGAGGATGCCTGGCCTCTCCCCAGTTCCTGAATTAGCAACATCCCTTTTTCAACTCTGCAAGAGCTCTGATGGTACCAGTTTAACCAATGCAGGGCATATCTTTGCAAAGATGTCCTTTTGTGACACTAGCTAAGGACATGGAATGCATAATAGGAATTATCTGTAGCCCTATGCACCAAATCACCTGTATGACACCAGTGCAATCAGCCTGCCTACATCACCCCTGTTAAGGATCCATTACCACCTGGAAACTCTCCCTTCTTTTCCTCCCATGTAAGAGTATCATTCACAAAGCAGTATGCATCCTACATCAAGAAATATATGGAGCCTCATGGTATCTATCCAGAACACCAGTTGTTGTGGCAGAAAAGAACTCCAGGCATCAAGTCTCTCAAGAAGAAATATTTGTGAATATGACAAACTGGAAATGGTTGGGAGATCAAGAACTTCACTCACTTCTGCTGAAAGAAGACAGGAAAGTATCTGCTTACTACATTTCTTACCTTTCATGGTTGGCAGTTCAAAGCATGTTGGTGATTACAGCCACTTGCTAACCTCTAACCTTCAGCCAGATAGGAATTGTCCAGCAAAAGCTTGTAGAATCCCAACATCACAACTTGTATTTTCCAGAAAGGTCTAATGAGGCTTTGTAATGGCAAGGCTCAGAGAGGAATATTGGGTCTCTGGATTTTCATTAGCTGAGCTCATTCAGCTGACATGGAAAGCATAGTAAGGTAGATAGAGGGGCCCGGAGGATGCTCTGCAGCCAATTAGTGGGTAAAATTGCAGGGTAAAAAAAAACAAACAACAAAACAAACAACACTTTACGTTGTGTTATGAAGAAAGATTTAGTAGTCCTACCTTCAATAAACAAAATGTTCTTACTTTGATTACAACCTCTTAAGATATTAAGTGTACCACACCACTGGTGGGACCACAGCTTCTCTAGGGCAGGCAGGGACAATAGCAGCCGCTGGCTGCTTCTCTTCTAACCAAGTCTGAAGAAGTGCTTTTTCAGCAGCAGGTGAAGACGATTTTTTTCTCATGCATCCGCAACCAAAACATGCAAAGCCCCACTAGTTGAACTAGTGTTATTCTGCGTTTGAGCGAAATTGTACTCACCACTCTTTGTTCTTGAATGGGCATTTAAAGCCTTCTTTTTGTACTTGTGTGTGGCAACTGTCTTAAAGCCCCACCCAAGTATTCATTGCCTGGTTTTGTTCTAGATGAAAGTATTTTTCTGGTGTTTCAGAAGGTTTATTGCTCATTTCACCCAGTACCTACAGAAATCAATTGATGGGGATTTTCATGCAGTGGCCCACTCATGTGTGGCAGACAGGCCGAATGTACTTGGATTGCTGGCAATCAAGGAGTTCATCTACTGCAGACACAAATTTCACATGGGGAAAACCCGATAATTGAAAATTATGATTAACCAGGGAGGTAGATATAATATGTGGATATAATAAAATATATCCACAACCAGTAGAGATGTGTGCCAAGCTCTTTATAATTTATTGGCCATTTTCTTGACAGGTAAAGACATTATCTTTTTTTTTTACGACTGCCCACATTTTGTAATAAGAAGTATCGTGGTTTTCAGAAAGCTTGTGCTGCTTGACAGATGTTGCCAGCCAGTCTGTAGAGCTTTGGCCTTAACTCAGTACATAAAGGAGCCCTTCTTAACCATGATGCTCACCATTACTGTCAGTGACTGTAAAGAAGACTTTTCTGCTAACTACAAACTTTTATAGTGGCTGTTACCCAGGTTACCCTTAATAGTGGGTAACTGGTTAAGATGTCTAGTTTTTATGGAAGTCTGGAGTGAGCAGTATGGCTGCATGTCTGCTCTGTGGATAACTAAGGGTAAGTGATATGAATGTAAATTTGTTTGTTTGCGGTACAACCTCTTCCAGCAAATCCACCTTTATTTTCTGCATCCTGAACAGAGAGAGTATTAGTGCAAGCCATCTTCATTAAGTGTCTGTTTACACTCCCATGTTTGGGCAGATTGCTATCATCCTTCCAGAAAAGGATGCAAATGTCTGGTAAACTAATTCAGAAATCTCCATCTTGGCCCCTTAATCTTGGGTATTTCTGATTATCCACCTCCAAGTATCCCACAAACACTGAGGAAAATATCCCATATTAGCGTGAAACAGATAAGGCATAATTTGTGGGAATCTTTACTTCAACTTGAACAGATTTTAATTCACAGCCGATGCTTTCAAATGGAATTGCAATTGGAAAGCCATCCATTTCCATGATGTTTGCTAGTCTGGGACATAACTGGAAATGATCTTAGATATTTGATTTACTGTGTATGTTCTGCTTTGACTAATTCGGCTATTTGAACTCACCAGATGCAAATGTGGACATTTCGGAAAGCACCTGCTGTCTCCAGGGATATTTGCGAAAATGAGGTGCTGTCTCTCTTGAGGCTTATCTTGGCAAACAAATCTCAGTAAACCAAAGCCCAATACTGCAAAACATCTCTTACTCTTTTACATGTCTGCAATAAAAAAAACAAAAAGTCCACAAGAGCAAATAGATCCTAATTAAGTTAAATCAATTGAAGGGTGCAGAGAGAGAAAAGGAGAGAATATTGCAAACAAGCTATTTTTGGTTTTGTCTTCACAAAACTCTCTTTCTTTCTCTCTCTTTGTTTATATGGCTGGGCTCAGCCTCAGCTAAAACAGCTGATTCCAATAAAGAAGTACTGGCAGCTTTCAGACCTGCTTTCCCCCTTGAATATAAGAGAAAAACAGAAAAGAGTTTGCAAACTTTTCCAAGTGGATCTGGAGGGGCTCACTTTCTAGAATTTGAATGTTTGGCAAAAGGACTTGTACTAATTGTAATATCTCAGTGCTCTCAGCTTCCCAAACCTTTTCCTGGCCTTTCCCCAGAGCAGGAGAAGGAATGTGCAGGTCTCCTATTGCTAGTGAATGGTAAACTCAGGAGTCCCCATTTCTTCCCTTTCTCCAGCTGAACCCACACCTGCCCTGGATAGGTCCATCCATAACAGATGTGAATTGCATGTGTCATCTTTGTAGCTTGGAATTGCTAAGATGTGAGACCACAGCAAATTGAAAGCCTGTATCCTGCTAAGACAATTTGTCAGTCTTCATTTGTAGCAAGCTGTGTGGCAATGCCACTGCTAGTTAAAGGGTCAGTAAGACTTTCATTTCAGATTACCTGTTCTTTTTGAGAGCCTCTATTGCACTCCCACTTGTGGGATAGAGAATTCCTTTTGCAACAAGCCACAGATCTGCCTTGAAAAGCTAAGCTCATAAGAGTGCCTGGGAATGTATGCGAGCATGACATGATAACCTGCTCTTTATTAGGGACTCTATCTTCCTAATGGTTGCACCGCTGCAGCAAAAAGCAGCTGGAAATCTGCTGTGTATTTTCAGGCTAAATCTTTCTTTTGCTTAGGCAGACTGATTATGAGAAAACAGCTAAATGGTTTTTGGCTCGTAGCAATGCATTATAAACGACATGATTTTTGAATCTGGCCAAACGACAAACGCGTTCACTGGGAGAGGAACATGAGGGATCCTGCTGTATATATGTCTCTGGAAAGCTGGGTACAATAGGGACACAATATGATTCTGGGAACAGATGAGCACACCCCCAGGGACTCTGATTTGGTCTGAGACCTCAGATGTCCTGAGGAAGAATTACACAGCTGGCCTCACTTCCTTTTCCTAATGTATCTGTAGCACATCATCCACTGCAATCCCTTGGATGTCACGGTTCACCCATATGCCAAAAGAATCTGCAACTGCCCAGCTAGGGCTGCTTTTTACAGTCCTTTCCATACAGCAGAATAGAGGAAGCCACAATCTGACCCAGAAAGTTTATTTTGTAAAAGAGTCTATTGTTCAAGCAGGACTTTTACATTGCCTTAAATATTTTTAACTATTATTTTCACTTGATATTATGTCTTCTATCAAGACCTAGCAGTTTATTTCTCATGCTATGTTTCTCTTCTGAATGTTATTTTCTGTCTAATTATTTCTCAAATTTCCTTTTTTTGTTTTCCTTGTTTTTACATATGTAATGGCTTGCTTGTATGTTCATTGAAATGGCAAAACCACAAAACGAATATATAAAAAATCATGTTTTAGCTACCATCTCAGAGGGGAGATGGAGAAATCAAACAAAATGGTATTACATTCTGAGCCCAGATAATCTATATATCTTTGTATGCATTCTTCACCTTTTTTGTCTCTCCTACCTTCTGATACTTGTTTGTAATTTGTGTCCTGGACTCCTAATACATTATTCAAACAATGAGTATCTACTAATTTCCACTATCTTCTCTGATAACCTTGAGCCTCTTTTTATCTCAAAAACTAAGCAAATGAGCCTGTTTTATTTTTATATGCTATTTGCTGAGCCTCAGCTAAGCTTCAGGTTTGAAATACTCAGACTTACTGGAACCATAGATTTGAATACAAGCAGGTTAATCTTTCCAACACACAAAACTGACATGCAACATTGTTGCTCAATTAATAAGTTCTTTCTGAATAGCACCCCCAAAAATGGCAGGTTTTGCATGGGCACCTTAAAAATCCTGTTTTCTTAGAGGCATTCTCAGAGAAGATGAGTAAGTTCTAAAGACAGAGCCCCTCACGAATCATAATCTTCCACTAGCAGTCTCTTTTTTTAATAGAGCTCAGAATATAAAGCGTGGGTATGCACAGATTTCTGCTGCATCAGTACAGCACAAAGAAAAAAGTAGTTTCTCAAGGGACAAATTAAGCCACTTAGTATATCACAAATCCAAACCAACACTCTAAGCTCCACCCAAAAATCAATAAGCAATCAGCATAGATCACAGGGTACCCAAAATATAATCATCTCAACATTCCTTCAGTGAACAGCTGGAATCCTTTTCTCTGTACAAACAAAATTATTCCAAAATATAAGAAGCAGAGTTTATACAAATCACTGGAGAGTGGGCTTGCAGCTGTACATAAATATTGCACCTTCTTGTCCACATACAAAGGTAAGAAAGCTGTTCCATCTAATTATAAGACAATAATGGGATAACTGATAATCAAATCAGATTATTCACTGGTTAAACAAAAAACAAATGGCTGGCAAACACCTGCAATCCAACACAAAGATACATGATAATCCCAGGTTTTTTTATGTTGTTTGGTTTAGACATAGTGACAGGATGCCATATTTGCTACAGTGTAGACCATTGCTTTACAGGGAAATCCCGAAAGAAGACTAAAGACAAAACGACCAACTTTTCAGGAAGGGGGGAAATGGTAATACAACTTTATAAATAGGGAAAACAAAGTAACCGAGGACAGATGGCTAGTACTGTTTTTTGTATATAACCTCTTTCCTCATCCACTATATCCTTGCTTCCAGGCAACTCCTTTACTATGGAATAGCAACAGACTTTTCACTGTACCCTTTGGGTCTTAGAAAAGTTGTTTTCATCATCTCTAAAGCCTGGCTGGCTTCTCTCAGCACCATGCCACAAGCCTCCAGCTCCCTGTTTCTTTGCCAGGTGCATCCTGCACTTTCTCCATAACGTTGTGTCCAAATGGGATTGTAGGCCTGATGAGGAGGAACCACCTTCCCTTTCTCCAAGCCACACATCACCTGGCCACTCTCTGAAGGGAAGATATGTATAATTGTGAAGATGCAAGTAAAGCAAATGCCATCCAACACAAGCCTCGATTAACTTTCGTATATCCATGTGGCAACACCAGCCAGACTCAGGAAAAAGGATTTAACCATGCCATCTGGAGCATATCTGCTCACTGAAGGTAGCCTAACCAGGTGTTCATACCAGCACCTTTAACAGCTTGTTTTTGAGCTAAGAAAGAAAACCAGAGCAAGATACACTCTTGCACAAAAGTGGCTCTCACGGGAGAGAAACCTACTGTCTGACATGACTCAGGAGGACTTGTTCTGGGTAAAGAATAAGAGCAGACCACTACACACTGCTTAGGTTTATAGATATTTTAACAGTATCCCATGAATAGCCAAATGGATATGCATAAGTGATCTGATTTTGTCCATCAGTAGAGAAGTCATCTGCTAGCTAAACAGTCAGTCTTCACATTGTGCCCTGACAGGAAGCTATAATTCTGTATATTATAATGTATATGTCAGTCTATACAGAGATAAAACCTGTAATTTTTATCTCACTGTGACTTTGTCAATAAGCACCATAAAAAATGAAAGAGCTAACAAAAACCAAATCTGGCCAACCCGCTCACCCATGTCTCTTTAACACAAGCCATATCACTGCTGTTTTAAGCAAAGCTGCTGGCCTGGGCTCTTTAAGTATCTATTTTATTTAAACGGGACCTATGGCCCTCCTGTTAGGTTTTGATAGCTGTGAAACTCATGTTTTCAGCCTCCAAGTCAAGGCCCACATGTCACTAATCTCTTCACTACTACACAGAGCATGACAAGGACAAAAACGAAGCAGGAATATTGTAGCATTTCTGCTGGGAAGATGCTGCACTAGCTCCACAGAGATGATGACCATCTGAAAGCAGTCTGATTTTTCTTACAAGTATCTGCCATTCATGGAGTAGAACCAGGTAGGATTTTCCTTCTGGATGTCTGCAGCCTAAAGCAACTGGGCGATTTGGTAAATCCTATGGCCAAGAGTGCTTCTATGCTTCCAATGTTGCGGTGCTATTTAGAGTTCATACCACATTTTTGTTCCAATCAGGTAGCTTTTGTTTGACAATCCTCCAATGACGGCTCTTGCCTGCTTTCTGGGCCTCAGGAACTGCTCTGGATGATCCCAATCAATGTGATCTCAAAGCACAAAGTGATGGAGGGGGACGTCTTAGAGTCTACTTAAGGACTGAATCCATCAATAGAGTGCCAATGCAAGGAGAAATTATATTCCTCAGGGTCCAAACAGGACTCTCATCTGTCTTTTAGAACAAGCCAGGACTCCAATACTGACAATAGAGCCATGACCAAATTTCTGATTACTATCCAGAAAGGAAAAATACACCAGTGTTCAAATTAAGTCAAGTAACTCAAAGGTTCTTCACACGCCAAGAAACAGCGAACTCGCACCAATGGCTGCTGGAAAGCACTGCACTGTAGTGAAGCAATGAAACAGAAAACTTCCCAACTCATATCCCCTTCCTCCTGTGGCTCCCCTTTCACAGAGACCGAATGAGTCCCTAGCCACCTGTCAAGTCATGCCTCACCTCCTGTACCTTTGGCACCTTGCTCTTTTCTTCCTGCATGTCACTCATGTGCCAGCAGAGCTGGCCACCCAACAACTTCTGCTGTAAGCCATCCCTCTGAAAAATACTGCAAAAAATCCCCAATTCTTCCAATCATTTTCAAGAGCTGTTCAATAGTTTTCACAGTTGGTGGCATTTTTTCAAGTCATAACTTTTTTTGTCAGTTGCTAATCTGCAAAGAAGGTTAAAAACTCTGTGAATATATACGCTGCTGAAAGCTCTATTGCTGGTGTATGTTAAAGTTATCACAAAGACCCATGAGAGAGGAAAGTGTCTTAACTTCTAATTGCAAAAGCAAAAATATTCAGAAGGGGAACAGCAGAGAAGATCAAGGAATTTGGCAGTGTATGTATTCTGGAAACAAATGATTTTCACTTCTTTCAAGGGTGAATAAAAAAGAAATATTAAAGGGGAGAAAAAAATTCACTTTTTACAATACCTTTAGAGGTTATACCTCATTCTGATGTTTCAGTAATCAAATACTTTATGAAGCAAAAAGAGATTTTAATTTGTTATTTTAAAAGCTCCCCAGCTGGAAATAGTCTAATCTCTAAAGGAAGGAATGCCAGATGCACAGGACAAGAACAGTAAAAGCTCTAACCCATCAGTCTTCCTCTTATCTTCACTGGTAAGAGGAAATGAATGAGTCAGCAGATCAGGGAGTGAGAAATGGAGTGTGTCGCTTCGGTAGTTCTAAAACGTATGAACTCAAGAAAGTGTCTGAGTTACCAGACAAACTTTTAACATTAATAAAGAATTTCATTGGAAGTCAATGGAAGGATTTCCAGTTTGACAGCGTAATAAGCCAAAGTTTCTGTGTTTCAGTCATTATTTTGGATCTTTTTTTGGTAATAATGCATATCTCAAAATACAAGTCTCTTTCGAAGTACTTTGGTATTTTCACTTGTAGTCGTAGATATATGTGTTAATTTAAAATATATATATATATATTTCACTTTGGATTAAAGATATTGACTAAACCATGTCAAGCTTGCTAAGGGAGTTGAATTTTTAAGCCCTTATTTATTTAACTTTGTATGGGTAGAATATGCATAATAATATGCATTATCTGTATATCATAGTACTCAGAATGAACCCAAACAAAGGGTCTTGCCATTTTCTCATTTTCCCACAGTAAATAACTTGGGAAAGTCTTACCAGTTGACCAGCTACAAAAATCAAAACATCATAAGGGGTTCTTTCCATTCTTAATTTCATGTTTTAAATGGCACTCTCTAAAAGAAAAAAAAAATACAGAAGATAAAAAGTGAATAAGTGAATAGTCCAAATTTAAAAGGTGGCTTCATAAGGCATGCAGAATTTCTATCTTTCTTTGGTAGCCTGCGAGAAGCTGAAATTACTACCAATAGTTTTCATTTTGCTGTGGACTGCTTAGAGAAGTGTGGCCTTAGTATTTAGAGCATGTGAATTGCTTTTTTTGAGGAGCTCTGGCATACTGCATCTGTTAGAGGAGACATCCCAGGCCGTGTTGTTACACAACCAAGCCTCAGCGATGTAGGGTGAAATTCTGCTCCTGAGAGGTCTACCAGGCAAATGCGATCAGCTTTTCCAAGACAGCTTTTTGAATGCATGTAGGGCAATCTGTTACCTACATAAATAACAGCATTTATATCTCATCTTGTTTCACATTTTCTCCAAGATCTCATACTGATCGCAGTAGCGTGCATTGTAATTGCATTGACATTGTGCTCTCTGAGCATGGAGCCTAGTTTCACTGGAATCACACTGAGCAGATACATTTCCTTTTCATAATGAAAATATATAGGCCAACCACTTCCATGGTGCTCACCAGGAAGTAAGGGTGGCTGCCATGGGGAGAGGATGCTGCCTCCCCACGTCCCCTGCTCCTTTCTTTGCTTCATTTGCTTGACTTTCCCTCTCACTGCAAAGTCAAACGTGGAAAGTGTAGACCCATTAAGAGATCATTCCCAAATTCTTAGACTGAGACTCATCAATAAACACGCCTGGAGAATAATTTTAAAATAGCAGCTCCTGGGCATGTCACCGACAGTAGCTAATTCTCATTCAAATGAAACAATGTGAGTGAGACTCTCAGCTGCTTTATTAGGAGTAGAATCACTCAGGCATGGCATTCAGCTTTGGTCCAAAATGAGCTTTCTCTAGCCAAATGGCTTGCTTTAGCAGGGTAAACAGTGACCACCTGCTATTCTTTAAGCTGCAACCAAATCTCAAGGAGCACTTTTTTATTTTAACTGCCTTACAGCCTGAGTTGCATATCCCTATGGATGTTAATCAGCAAATTTAGAGCTGTAGTGCTATCAGAAGATGTAACATTTTAAATTTATTTTCATGAAGTACAGGGTCAAAGCGAATGTTAATCTTTAATGGGATGAAAATATGTCACTTCCTTGTGGGAATTAAAAAGTAGACATAATCTATAACTGCCTTATAAAGTAGACAATAAGGCAGTCGGCTTTATCCAGAAATAAAATATTTGGCATTTTAGAGGAGTATTTTCTCTGAATTATTCAAAACACAGATAGAACTATGCCTCGGCTGTGAAATTATTTCCTGGCATTCGTCAAATCTCTTTTCCACTAATTAACTAAATATCTTCAATCAGTGATTTCTGTGTTTATTTATTAAATAGGCCACAATACATTGTAAACCACACTGCCAAGCTGTCTTTTATTTTAAAGAAATAATATTTAGAAACCAAATCCAGAACTAGAATAAATACCTCTGAATTTCAGGGTGCCACTCAGGTATTAGTAGAAATTACTTATCTCAGTATTTGCATCTTACTCTTCTGTTACCTCTAGTGGGATTCCTACTCTGGAATTCTAAATATTCTCTTAGCTGATCTCTCTATTTACCAAATATGAAATTTCTTTACAAAACATAACAATGAATTCCCTTACACAGTGCTTTTCTACTGTTTGGTATTCTTATAGTGAAATAGGCAGCACAGTTTTAATAATATATGCATTTCCTGTAAAGAAAGACAACTTCAGTCCTGACATGTGAGGGAAACTTTTTAACTTTATTTGTATTATGCAAATAATACAGGGCAGCCCTGCGGAGAAGGACTTGGGGGGGTTGGTTGATGAGAAGCTTAACACGAGCTGGCTTCAGTGTGCACTCACAGCCCAGAAAGCCAACCGTATCCTGGGCTGCATCAAAAGCAGCGTGACCAGCAGGTCAAAGGAGGTGATCCTGCCCTCTACTCTGCTCTCGTGAGACCTCACTTGGAGTATTGTGTACAGTTCTGGTGTCCTCAACATAAAAAGGACATGAAGCTGTTGGAGCAAGTCCAGAGAAGGCCACGAGGATGATCAGGGGTCTGGAGCACCTCCCTTGTGAAGACAGGCTGAGAAAGTTGGGGCTGTTCAGCTTGGAGAAGAGAAGGCTGCGTGGAGACCTCCTAGCAGCCTTCCAGTATCTGAAGGGGACCTGCAAGGATGCTGGGGAGGGACTCCTCATCAGGGACTGTAGCGATAGGACAAGGGGTAATGGGTTCAAACTTAAACAGGGGAACTTTAGGTTAGATATAAGGAAGAAGTTCTTCACAGTGAGGGTGGTGAGGCGCTGGAATGGGTTGCCCAAGGAAGTTGTGAATGCTTCATCCCTGGCATTGTTCAAGGCCGGGTTGGACAGAGCCTTGGACGACATGATTTAGTGTGAGGTGTCCCTGCCCATGGCAGGGGGTTGGAACTAGATGATCTTAAGGTCCTTTCCAACCCAAACTACTCTATGATTCTAAATAGAAAACTGGAGCAGTAGTGCCAGTTACTTTTCCTCATTTTAATTATGATTTAGGTGGAATTATTCAGGGCCTGCTAATGAGGTGAAATGTTTATGAATTTTTATGTATTAAAATAATATTTCAAAATTTCAGAATGCTGCACAAAAATATACACTCCTACACAGAAATCACAATGTCCTTTTCAAAAGATTATAGCCACTTTTCAGGTAAAGACAAAGACAGTGTTCAACAAAGCACAGTGTTTCTACATAGCAGAATAAGAAATCTGGGGTGCCCAACTCTCTTATGACCGAAATCCTTCTTTTTTGACCTTTTTGTGCTGCTTATTTGCCTTCATCTAAAAACGTTTCAGGTCCAGACGTGCACAGGTCACCACTGCTGTGGAACTTCTGGTGGGTCTTCAGCTGGAGAATGTAATTTTTTTCTCAGGGTAGTAACATTAACCACATTTTCTCTGACTCTTTGTTTTGTATACATGATTGAGAATGTAAATGTGTCAGGAAGCTGTGGCCCTCTCAGGAAGGTGCCAGGGACTGCAGGGTCTCCCCAGAGCAGGCAGGGAAGGACCTGGCAACTGGGGCCCATCTCACCAGCCCAGTCAGGGAGCAGGACAGCTTCTCTAGGGAAGAGGATGGACAAGGCTGGGTAGGACATCATCCTATGGGGGATCCCCATGGCAGGAGGCCAGGCAGGGCACATCTGTGGCAAAGCTGGAGACAGCATCACATGCTGGGGCAGAGCCTGATGGCCCTGGGATGGGCTGACATGAGGCCAGGGGGGAAGATGTTAAGGCCTGTGCATGCCCTTATGGCCCTGATGGAATATCACTTGCTACAGAAAAGAAAGAGATTTAATATTATAATTGTATTGTCAGTTGTCTTTGGAACAAATATGTCTCTAGGTGGAGCATGAGCAGAAAGGAGACATAGGGGTGAAAATCTTGACTAACCAAGGGCCAGTGCTTTGCTTATGTCAGCTGTCAGACAGCAAGGAGGGTTTACAGAGGTGGGAGTCACAGACTAGACACTCTCACATGCTCACCATCTTCAACCAGAATTTGGAGAAACACTGTGTGTTTCACTGTGTGAAACACCTTGCGTTGTCATTGGCAGCTTTAATCCTTTTTAAAAGGTTATATAAATCAGTCAACTTACAGAGAGAAACTTTTTTCCACAGATCTTGTTTTGCTCAATCTTCTATTTATCTTTTTCGTCATCGTTATTAGGTTGATGCATTCAGAGAACTACCCACAATTACTATATCTCATAAAAATATCACTGTGTACCTGGAGCAAAATTTCCTTTTCTTTTGCACACTTCCCTTCTACTAACATTGAATTTTATATTGACATGATAAGTTATTCTCTAGTTGTTCATGACTGTGAGATCCTTTTGTAGCTTTCAGGGTCAACTTCAAAACAGACTATGCCAAGAATGTCTACACAGTGTAGAGACTTAACAATGACTGACAACACATTCATCCTCATTTTCATATCCAGACTATACTGAACTTACATATGTCCCAGTACTGATCTTAAGAAGATTTTGCAAATTTTTGGGTACCTAACCCTTCTCCGTTTCTCCTTTGTATAAACATGTCATTTGTTTCTAACCTTCTTTGATCACCCCTTAATCCATAAGAAAAATTCCTCTGTTATCCCATGAGCGCTTAGTTTCTTTATAAGAGATTTTGTCAAATGCTTTTTGAAAATCCGCACACATTGTATCCTTTGGATCAGCCATATCCACATGTTCATTTGCTCTTTTCTCAACTATAATAAAACTATGGCTTTCATCAAAAGCCTGTTCCCAAATATGTCATATTCCTCACTGCTTTGCTAAATTTATTATTAATGTTTTACTTCATTTTAACCTTTTTGTGGAAATGAGATTTACTGATTCATATTTCCCAGAATCATGAGTGAAGATTTCTTAAAAGTTTTGATTCCATGTTTCCCATCTGCATTCCTCTGCAATAAGACAGATGTAAACAATCATAACAAGTGTGAATTAGCAGTTCAACAATTCTATATTTTATATGTGAAAGATAACAGGAAAGACTTCTATAGGTATGTAGCAAATAAAAGACAGAGTACGGACAACGTGGGCCATCTCTGGAAGCTATTGGGCGAACTGGCTATCCTGGATTTGGAGGAGGCTGAGGTTCTTAATGACTTCTTTGCCTCTGTCTTCACTACCAAATGCTCTGACCACACCACCCAAGTCTTGGAAGGCAAATGTAGGGACTGTGAGAATGAAGACCTTAGGCCTACTGTATGAGAGGATCTTAAGAACCTGAACGTGAACAAGTCCAT